>NC_058080.1:129159124-129406584 GCF_014858855.1 Bufo gargarizans | reverse complement strand
GGTCTTACCTTCTTACTACTCTCCTTCGTTTGACATGTGCTGGCGGCCATCTTGGTTTCTGGGTTTCTTGTAGCCTCCAACCCTGCGGCTTCTCCTTCCCACTGGGAGGAGCTGGATGCCTAGCTCATATATATAGGAGGTCTGTGGCTTCAGTTCCTTGCTTGGTCCTCCTGTGTTCACATGCTTCTAAGACTGCTGCTGCTTCTGGTTCCTGATCCTGGCCTCGTCTGACTACCCCGTTGGTTCCTGATCCTGGCTTCGTCTGACTACCCCGTTGGTTCCTGATCCTGGCTTCGTCTGACTACCCTTCTGGTTCCTGACCTCTGTCTCCGCAAGACCCTGCTTCGGTTTAGCCATCCGTTTGGACTTTTGCTTACGGCTTGCTTTTCAATAAAACCTTCTTATTTCCACTTATCTCTTGTTGTACGTCTGGTTCATGGTTCCATGACATTAGGACCAAGCCATGAATTCTGACGGTACAGGGCCATCCTCGCTACCTACGCTGGTTGCCAGACTTGATCAGCAGGATCACCTGTTGGGTCGGTTCGCTGTGGCGTTGCAAACCCTGCTTGAACGCACGGCTCATTTCGCTTCCGTTGCCGATGGGTCGGTTGTCGCTCCTGGGCCCGTTCCTACTGCCGCTCCGGTTGTTGCGCCAGAGTCTACCCCGACACCTGTTGCTGCGCCTGCGGTGTCTCGGGGTATGACCGGTTCTGCCCCCCTTCCACAGCGCTTTGGGGGAGAGCCAACTCAGTGCCGAGGTTTCCTTAACCAGGTGGGCATTTATTTCGAGTTGCTGCCACATGCCTTTCCTACTGAGAGATCAAAGGTGGGCTTCTTGATCTCGCTGCTCTCGGACAAGGCCTTGGCCTGGGCCAGCCCTTTATGGGAGAACAACAATCCGGTGGTTGCCGAGTTTTCCGGTTTTGTTGCTTCTCTTCGGAAGGTATTCGATGTGCCGGCTCGTGCTGCCTCTGCTGCGAAGCTCCTTATGTCCATCAGACAGGGTTCACGATCCGTAGCTGAATACGCCATTGAGTTTCGTACCCTGGCAGCAGAGGTGGGCTGGAATAATGAGGCTCTGGTCGCTGCTTTCTCTCATGGTCTTTCGGATGCCTTGAAGGATGAGGTTGCAGCTAAGGACCTACCAGTGGAGCTCGAGTCTCTTATTTCTTTCCTGATTTTGATTGACACCAGACTCAGGGAGAGACCTTCCTTTAAGGAGAGCCTGCGGAGGTCTTCTAACAGATTGGCGCCTACGTTTGCTGTCCCACCCGTGCCTCCCTCTCCTCCCACGCCTCCTGGGGATGACTTGTCTGGGGGTGAACCCATGCAGCTGGGGTTTGCTCGCCTGTCCGAGGGGGAGAGGGTACTCCGGAGACGCGAGGGCCGATGCATGTACTGTGGTCTCGGTGGGCATTTTCGGTTGGCATGTCCGAACCGTCCGGGAAACGCTCGCACCTGAGATCCTGTCGGGGGCAGATTTTGGGTGGAGTCTCCTCGTCCCCGGTTTCCCGTGTTGACAAACCACTGATCACTGTTGTCCTCTCCTGGGTCGGGGGCTCGGTGACGACCCAGGCGTTGGTGGACTTTGGTGCTGGTGGTTTGTTCATTGATAGTGTGTTCGCTGCCGCCAATTCCATTCCTCTGCAGCCTCGAGGTTCCCCACTGGCTCTTGAGGCGATAGACGGCAGACCCCTTCTGCCACCACACGTGACTCATGAGACCCTTCCAGTGGGGATAGCCATTGGTGCCGTTCACAGAGAGTCGGTCTGTTTCCAGGTGATTTCGTCTCCACACTACTCGGTGGTCTTGGGGTACCCCTGGCTCCAGAAGCATAATCCGACTTTCGATTGGAGATCGGCCGAGATCCTCTCGTGGTCACCGCAGTGTGGGGCTAGTTGCATCCATGGGCCTGTCAAGTTGCTGTGTACTTCCTCGGACTCTCTGTTGCCTCCTGAATACGAAGAGTACCGGGATGTATTCGATAAGGTGCGCGCGGTTGCCCTACCTCCGCACCGCCCATACGATTGTGCCATAGAGTTACAATCTGGTGCCGTTCCTCCTCGTGGCAAAGTCTATCCACTGTCGGTAGCGGAGAATGAGGCCATGGAGGAGTACGTGAGGGAGGCGCTTTCACGCGGACACATTCGCAAATCCTCGTCCCCGGCAGGGGCTGGATTTTTCTTTGTGAAAAAGAAGGGCGGTGAGTTGAGGCCTTGCATCGATTACAGGGGTCTCAATCGCATCACGATCAAGAACGCTTACCCGATACCCTTGATTTCTGAGCTGCTCGATCGCCTCAAAGGGGCCACGGTCTTTACCAAACTCGACCTGAGGGCGGCATATAACCTGGTAAGGATCAAGGCGGGCGATGAGTGGAAGACCGCGTTTAACACCAGGACCGGTCATTATGAATCCTTGGTTATGCCCTTTGGGTTGTGCAATGCGCCCGCAGTCTTCCAGGAATTCATCAACGATGTTTTCCGTGACCTGTTGCAGCAGTGTGTGGTGGTCTATTTTGATGACATCTTGGTATATTCTGAATCCATGGAGGCCCACATTATGGATGTCAGACGAGTGTTGCAACGGTTACGAGAGAACAGGCTGTTCGGTAAGCTTGAGAAATGCGAATTTCACCGATCCCAGGTAACCTTCTTAGGTTACATCATTTCCGCTGAGGGGTTCTCCATGGATCCTGAGAAGGTTTCGGCTGTCTTACAGTGGCCCCAGCCCAGTGGTCTCCGTGCCCTGCAGCGCTTTTTGGGCTTTGCCAATTATTATCGGAAGTTCATCAGGGACTTTTCTATGCTAGCCAAGCCGCTCACGGATCTGACCAGGAAGGGCAGTAATTTCCAGGTCTGGCCGCTCGAGGCCATCCGAGCGTTTGAGGCTCTAAAGTCCGCCTTTGTGTCGGCTCCGATTCTGTCGCATCCCAACCCTGGGTTGCCCTTTGTCCTCGAGGTGGACGCGTCTGAGACGGGAGTAGGCGCCCTCCTGTCTCAGCGTAGAACACCAGAGGGTCCTCTGCTTCCTTGTGGGTTTTACTCCCGGAAACTGTCTTCCGCGGAGTGCAACTATCAGATTGGTGACAGGGAGTTATTGGCCATCGTGCAGGCCCTTAAAGAATGGAGGCACTTGCTCGAGGGTTCGGTGGTTCCGGTTCTCATCCTGACGGACCATAAGAATCTGACCTACCTTTCTGAGGCCAAGAGATTGACACCACGTCAGGCCAGATGGGCTCTGTTCTTGTCACGTTTTAATTACGTGGTCTCCTACCTACCCGGTTCCAAGAACATCAGAGCAGATGCCTTATCACGGCAGTACTCCGAGCTGTCCGGGGAGGAGTCGATTCCGACTTCGGTCATACCTCCGAATCAGATCATGGCCGCCATTCGCACCAGCCTGACCTCTCCCCTGGGTGAGCAGATTTTGGCGGCTCAATCTGGTGCTCCCTCTGGGAGACCCAACGGCAGGTGTTTTGTGCCTGAGGAGTTGCGCATTCGGTTGTTGCGAACCTACCATAACTCCAAGGCCGCGGGGCATCCTGGAAAGAATCAGCTGTCCTGGGCTGTTTCACGTCTGTTCTGGTGGCCTTATCTACGTTCCGACATCGCCGCATATGTAGCGGCATGCTCCGTTTGTGCCCAGAGTAAGTCCCCTCTGCACCTTCCGTTGGGCCTTTTGCAACCCATAGCCACCGGGGAGCGCCCATAGTCACACCTGGGGATGGATTTCATTGTGGACCTCTCTGCATCCCGAGGCCATACGGTCATTCTCATGATTGTGGATCGGTTTTCCAAAATGTGCCACTGTGTTCCTCTCAAGAAGTTACCCTCTGCACAAGAGTTGGCCACGATTTTCGCCAGGGAGGTCTTCCGGTTGCACGGTTTGCCCAAGGAGATTGTGTCGGATCGGGGGAGTCAGTTTGTGTCCAGGTTCTGGCGCGCCTTTTGCTCCCAGTTGGGGATTCATCTCTCTTTCTCCTCGGCCTACCACCCTCAGTCCAATGGGGCCGAAGAACGATCCAATCAGGCCTTGGAGCAATTCCTTCGTTGCTATGTCTCCGATCACCAAGACAATTGGGTTGACCTCCTGCCTTGGGCTGAGTTTGCCAGGAACACGGCAGTGAACTCTTCCTCTGGGACGTCTCCCTTCATGGCCAATTATGGGTTCCAACCTGCCGTGTTACTGGAGGTATTCTCTCCCCAGGATATTCCGGCTGTGGAGGATCACCTTTCCGTCCTACGTGCTTCTTGGGTACAGATCCAGAAGTCCCTTGAGGTCTCTGCGCAGCGCCAGAGACTCCAGGCTGATCACAGACGAGCGCCCGCTCCTTCCTACTAGGTCGGAGACCGTGTATGGTTGTCCACCCGCAACCTCAACCTTCGAGTGCCCACTCCCAAGCTGGCGCCTCGTTTTGTTGGTCCCTTCCGAGTGCTTCGCAGGGTAAACCCGGTAGCCTATGCCCTTGCGCTTCCTCCTGGCATGCGGATCTCCAACGTGTTTCATGTCTCCCTGTTGAAGCCATTGGTGTGTAATCGTTTCACTTCCTCGGTTCCTCGGCCCCGTCCGGTCCAAGTGGGCAATCGTGAGGAATATGAGGTGAGCAATATCCTGGACTCACGCCTGGTCCGCGGTCGGTTGCAGTTTTTGGTCCATTGGCGTGGTTATGGTCCAGAGAAGCGTTCCTGGGTTCCCTCTGCAGATGTCCATGCTCCTGCTTTGCTCCGAGCCTTCCACGCACGCTTCCCTCAGAAACCGTTCCTTACGCCGCGGAGGAGGGGCCCTTGAGGGGAAGGTACTGTCATGGTCTTACCTTCTTACTACTCTCCTTCGTTTGACATGTGCTGGCGGCCATCTTGGTCAAGCCCGTCTGGGTTTCTTGTAGCCTCCAACCCTGCGGCTTCTCCTTCCCACTGGGAGGAGCTGGATGCCTAGCTCATATATATAGGAGGTCTGTGGCTTCAGTTCCTTGCTTGGTCCTCCTGTGTTCACATGCTTCTAAGACTGCTGCTGCTTCTAGTTCCTGATCCTGGCCTCGTCTGACTACCCCGTTGGTTCCTGATCCTGGCTTCGTCTGACTACCCCGTTGGTTCCTGATCCTGGCTTCATCTGACTACCCTTCTGGTTCCTGACCTCTGTCTCCGCAAGACCCTGCTTCGGTTTAGCCATCCGTTTGGACTTTTGCTTACGGCTTGCTTTTCAATAAAACCTTCTTATTTTCCACTTATCTCTTGTTGTACGTCTGGTTCATGGTTCCATGACAAGAGGGAGGAGTTAGTAGTCAGTTAAGAGCAGCCCCTGTAAAGGGAAGGCTGTGTGTCGGCCCGCAGGCCCTGCCTGTGAGATCTATGTGGTTGCATGTCTCCTCCTGGGCTTGCATTTCCTACAGCCAAGCTAAGTGAGCTTGAAGCCAGGAAGAAGTTCCTAGGATTAAAGATAAAGATACAGCTCAAGATAAAGTAAGAGACAGACTACAGACAGCTAAGTTCCAGCAGAAGAGGAAAAGGTTCCTACTTAACCCAGCCAAGGTAGCAGAGATGAGAGAGTACAGATGTAGCAGAGCTGAAAGAGTTTGCCTGCCAGATGTTAAACGGAGTCTTTCACCTGCATTATAGTCCCCATATTGGAATGCTACTTACCGTATAGCTGTCCGTAGTTTATTTTTGCTAAAAAACACTTTTATTCAATATGTTAATTCGGTTCTGAAGGTGCCTAGGGGTGGCGTTCAAGCGGCCGGTGCCCAGGTTTCTCGTCGCTTTTCATATGAAACCCCTCCCTTTTCACCCCTCTGGCCCACCCTAAGTTCTTCAGAAATCCAGCGCCAGAGCCGTTCACAAGATTCGCTGTGCCTGCGCACTTTATTCCCCATTATGGGCAGAGGCACAAAGCCGGCTAGATGTACGGGTCGGCACATGCGCATTAATGGAGAATGAAGTGCGCAGGCGCAGCGAATCTTGTGAATGGCGCTGGCGCTGGATTTATGAAGAACCAAGGCACAGAGTATTATCAATCATGTTAATACTCCGTGTCTCTGCTGTCCGGAGCGGGGCTTGGCACTCTTTCAAGCAGCGGATTACTCGCATGGCATCTGCTTGTGTTAAAGAGTCCTAAATGCTCCTGCCAAAAACTTGGATGGGAGGGTAATGGGCCCAGGAGCGGAGCATGGTTCATACAGTTATGTCAGCCAATCTGAATGGTTAGACAGAAGGTGGGGGGCTCCATCTTTTTCCCCCAGCAAAGGTCACACCCTAGGCCCTTTAATCTGAGAGTCCAAAAGGTCCACAAGTCCCATATGAGTAGACCAGTGCTGTACACCACACATGATAGTTCATGGCCCTGTTAAGTATTTTACATTGGAGCCCAGGAGCTTGAAGTTAGTCATCTAGATTTAGGAAGGTTTTCTAATAAAGACATGTTTCTGCTCAGTCAAACCATAAGTTATATGACTATAGATCTTGAAACTGGCTCTGGTGTCAAGAATAACAAGAAGAGACTCCATCCTCCTGGTCTAACTCTGATAAAGGCCTCTTTCCCACGGGCGTGTGCGCCCCAATGCCGTATTGCGGACCACATTTGTGGATCCGCAATACATGGGTGCCCTTCCGTGGGAATTCCTCATCACGGATGCGGACCCATTCACTTCAATGGGTCCGCAAATCCGGTGATGCGGAATGGAAGCACGGAACGGAACCCTACGAAAACACTATGGAGTGCCGTACTTCCGTGTACATGTACTATCTTTTTGCGGAACGGCAGGATCGCGGACCCATTCAAGTGAATAAGTCCACGATCCGCTGCAGCTGCCCCACGGACTGTGCTCCTGCATGGCGGCCCGTATTTTGCGGGCTGCAGCACGACCACGGGGCGCACACGCCCGTGGGAAAGAGGCCATAGTCTTTGTAGTTCTTATCTGATGAATGGGAAATGAAATGCTGCAGTCAAGATTTTTTGTATATTTTTATTTTTTTAAGGGAAAAAGGGGAGGGAAGAAAAGGGGAAGGGAAGATAATTTTTTATTTTTTGGGAAACATTTTTTTATTGTATTTTTTATGGAGGGGATAAGGGAGAGAAAGGGAAGGGAGAAATGGGGAAGGGAAGATCTTTTTTTATTTTTTGGGAAACATTTTTATTTTTTTTATTTTTTTATGGAGGGGATAAGGGAAAGAAAGGGAAGGGAGAAATGGGGAAGGGAAGTTTTTTTTAAGTTTTTTGTTTTTGGGGAAGGGTTAAAATTTTCAGTTTTTTTTTTTTCCTGGCAGGCGGCAGTACAGGATGGTGCTTGACGGTTCGCCTTCACACTGGCTCTTTTTCCAGAGGCTCTCTAGATTTCATTTTCCTCCAGAACATGCAGATGCTGAAAAAAGTAAATCTATCAGTTATTTGATATTTGCTACTTACATGTCAGCTCTGAGTGAAATGTGTGCACAGATCCTCCAATGTTTTTTCTTACATTAGCTGCTTATCAGTCCACTGACATTATAACATGTCTGGCCTTGTAATATGCGCCAAAATTATCATGAAGCGTTCAGTATTGTGATAAATCTGGAGCATCTAGTGACGGCCTGGACTAAGTTTACACTGTGTAATGTGTAATATGTATCTGAAATAATACGCCTGTTCCACAGAGTATCTTATAAATGCTACCTACCATATGCCAGCGATCAGCATGATGGTGACGGAGCCGGCCACAGATATTGCTATGAGGGAAGCATTGTTGTTCCGTAGCTCCTCTAGAAGTGGCGGCTCAGGCGCTGTGATGTCAAGCACATCAGGAAGTGTAGGGCGAGGATGGTATGTTTTTGTCGCCTGTTCCGATCCGCTGATAACTAAATGAAGAAAACAATTACACTAATAGTTAATTCCATGAAGAGAACGATAATGACATTGTAGTGTATCTTATACATGAAATAACATGGAATATATGTCAGAATATCAGAATCGTCTGCATCATGGAGGCTCAGAAGCACTGTCAAAACCAAGAGTGGCTCCAAAATACAGAAATGGCTCAAATCTTTCCATTATAGGTTTTTTCCTTACAAATACTAATGTAAAATAACCCCACATTATAGGTGACAATTCAGATTTTCAGAACTAGATCTTTTCTCACTAATTATCACCCACAAGTAGATATGAATCCCATGTATCTAAGAATTACCACCCAGCATAGTACCAGTAATGATATGTCCTTACCTGCCACGTTATAGGTGATCTTACTCACTGGCACCTCAGAGTCCAGGATGGTGGTACACGTGTACCGTCCGGAGTCCCCCATCTGTACGCCCTTGATCACTAGATAGGGCTCCCGGGTGATTTTGGGATTGTGTTCACGATGCTATAGGAAAAATATGGAGAATTATTAGAGCTTCAGATATCACAACTATTTATAATATAATATTTGTAATTTATCATAGTCATATCATTAAGACAAAAGATCTATAAAATTACTGATGATAATTTGCTGACATGACAGAAAGTCTGATTTTAGACCATATTGAGCAGCCGGGTGATGATATTGGGTGAAAGGACTTTCTGCTAAGTAGTTTTGGGTAATGAAAGGAATAAGTTTGAGAAGCGCTGCCTTAAAGGGAACCTATCACATTGAACATGTCTGAGCTACAGGCAGCATGTTATAGAGCAGGATGAGCTGAGAAGATTGATATATAGTTTTGTGAGAAAAGATTCAGTAAAACTTTTGTTTTATTCATTTAATTTGCTCATTTTGGGCTTTGAAGTCCAGTGATTGACAGCTATCTGTGTATACACAGGGAAGGCTGTCAATCACTGATAGGACCACCTCCTGGACTTCAAAGTCCAGAATGAGCAGGAATTTAAATGTATAAAACACAAGTTTTACTGCCTGCAGCTCAAATACCATGTGCATCGTGATAGGTATAACCTAAACTGAACAATCTCCCAATTTTACCCTTATTTTCTTGGAAATCTGCATTGCACTTACCAGGGTGAACACGTTGTTATAGGTCTCCTCCAGCCTCGCGTACCATTCAAAAGTACAGTCCAGAATTAGTTCTTCATATTCTGGGATTTTTATATTTATCTCTAGAAAAAAAAACAGATTTTTATTTTTTTTTAAATAGAAGTAATTGTGTAGATATTCTGTCCTACATTTAGGGGTTGTCTCAATAACACGTCTCCTTCTATAAGACCTAATAGGAAATATGGGCATCATAGAGGAGACTGATAGTAACTGGTTATATTCTGCCATCTCCTCACCTCCACAGTTTACAGTCTCTGCCAGGTGAGACTTGTGATCTTTACATGGAGAGCAGGACCGTCCAGTTTTCAGATCTGAGAAAAGAAGAAAGAACTGAAATGTGAGCCAAGCATTAAAGACACTTATAATATTAGAATAAATATGATAATCATGTGCTGGTATCTATCACCCCTCTGTTACCTGCACATGGACAGTATACTGTACAGGCTGCCACAAATCACCCTTCTAGCCTGCTTATGGACTGAATCATATTATTTAAATATCCTCCTGCTTTGGGAAGTCTGGTGTATACCAGTGACTGGTATATTTAGTGTACGGTGAGTATTTGGGGTCCTATATATTTACTAATGTACTATATGAATGTAGATATAAGAATAGAAACTTCTACTTTACCAAAACATCTGTTGGAGGTGCACAGGCAGCTGCATCTCTCCAAGTAGTCTGTGAAAAGAGGAGACATCATACATTAGTCAGTGAGTGCTGTGTAAAGTGCCTATGTAGTGCTGCTCACCTCTGTATAATAGGCACAGTACCCACAGTTTACACATAGTTTACACACACTGGTGGGAAAGGTCCATTGGCATGCATTATATAGTGTAATTCTAGTTATTCTGGCCTATGATAGAAATCTTACACTGTACCTTGATTTTTTGGAGGGCCCCCGGCGCAGACAACCTTCTCCTCGGAGCAGGTCTTACAGTTGGTGTAGGTTTGCACCATTAATCCTGGGGAAATGCACTTGTGTTATAACCTTCCAATCTTATAGAGAATAATAATGACAAGAAGCTGAATCTGGTATAAAATGTACTTACCACAGCTGTCTGCACCTGAGGAATGGATAAGAAAGAAGACATTACTGACCGTTTTCATTGTCAGACTCAGAAACCTCTCATCTCTGGGTCTCCTTATTATTACATGATGTCAGTGCCTCTGTGTTCGTCACTTTGTTTTCTAGATTTCCATTGACAGAAATCTCTGAGCCGCCCCAGAACGTTCCGGGCCTCTATAGAGCGCAGCAGCTCCTAGTGCAAACATCCCTGGCAGCCAATCAGGTGCCGGCTTTCATATGTCCAGTTCAGGGTAGGAGATAACAGCAGTGATCTGACTGGTGGCTGTGGGGATCTCTAGTTTGGGTCTACATTACTATTACTCCAAGAAGCCTGTGTGTGTAATGCATTTACTGTACTTTCCGGCGTATAAGACGACCCCCAACTTTTCCATTTAAAATATAGGGTTTGGGCTATACTTGCCATATAAGACTACCCCTGAATGTCCAGCCCTCCCTGTCTTCAAGATGACCTTCTCCAGTCCAGGGAACTGACTAGGATCTGTGGATGGCACTGTTATGGGGAGGGGGATCTGTGGATGGCACTGTTATGGGGAGGGGGATCTGTGGATGGCATTGTTATGGGGAGGGGGATCAGTGGATGACACTGCTATGGGGGGGGGGGGAATCTATGGATTACACTATATAGCATCTTCTGCTATATGTGTCATCCACAGATCCCCTCCCTATAACAGTGTCATCCACAGATCCCCCTCCCCATAACAGTGTCATCCACAGATCCCCCTAAACAGTGCCATCCACAGATCCCCCTAAACAGTGCCATCCACAGATCCCCCTCCCTATAACAGTGTCATCCACAGATCCCCCTCCCCATAACAGTGCCATCCACAGATCCCCCTAAACAGTGCCATCTACAGATCCCCCTAAACAGTGCCAGCCACAGATCCCGCTCCCCATAACAGTGCCATCCACAGATCCCCCTCCCCATAACAGTGCCATCCACAGATCCCCCCTAAACATTGCCATCCACAGATCCCCCTCCCCATAACAGTGCCATCCACAGATCCCCCCCTAAACAGTGCCATACACAGATCCCCCTCCCCGACGCTCAGAGGAGTATACATTTATAAACTGTAATCCGTAACTTTAACTTTAAATCAGTGCTCATCTCTTTACTAGGGTAAGTTACTCTCAGCTCCGATAACAGGCAGTGCGGGTGGCACTTACTCACTGACGTCACGCGCCTGCACCGCCTAGTGGGACGTTGGTGAGTAAGCGCCGCCTGCACTGCCTGTTACTAGAGCTGAGAGTAAGGTACCCTAGTAAAGAGATGAGCGCTGATTTAAAGTTAAAGTTACGGATTACAGTTTATAAATGTACTCCTGTGAGCGGCGGGGCCCTGTATATTTTAACCCCCAGGCAAGCGTCCCGTCACCATGGGAACTCCTGGGGGTTAGAATATTCCATTGTATCTGAGTATACCCGGCATATAAGACGACCCCTGACTTTTGAAAATAATTTCTAGTGTTAGAAAGCAGTTTTATACCCCGGATAATACGGTATATGTCATATTATAGCACGTGTTATATCTATACTATACTATAGAAGAACTCACCTTGTTTATTTGGACACCTCCCTAAAAGTGAGAAATGAAGAAAAGCAGAATTACTATTAGAGAACAATAGAGAACAGAAATCCCCTGTATATGAGGGCTCCATCTATAACACTGCAATAATACAAGAGAAAACTGCACGCATAGCAATTCCCAGTATAGAACATTTTATTACAATCGCTCCCTCCTGTCACTAGGCTGTAGGGAAAGGAAAACGAGCTGAAAACATCCTCTCTGACAACCTACCAGACACGTAGAAGATAAGTACAATGGTAGACAGAAGAAGATTCCACTTACGGTGGTTTGAGTCCTGGACGATAACCTTGACCTTTTCTTTGAGTCGCTGGAAATGGAGTCCAATGATGTGAAGAAGCTGGACCTCTAAGATATATAAAGAGGAGAAGAATGAGAGTCCGATCCCCTCATCTATCAGTCTGAGCCCCCAACACACTAATTCCTATTAATAAGAGAAGTAGAATTTCCACCTACGCATAAAATATTGTACTTACCCTTAAAATCTATATCCAGGATGACGTCCACAGATTTTTTATATTCAGACGCAATTTCGGATATAGCATATTTATCTGGAAGGAAAATACAATAATTATCTATCTATCTAATATATTAAGATCAGTGTATGTGTGTGTGTGTATGTCCGCTAAAGGAATCCGCACCGTCGCATTTACACTCGCGAAATTTGGCACACAGGTACATCAGGTGTCAGGGAAGGTTTTAGACCACGTCTCAGCTCTCTATCACGTACCGTTCCTGAGATAATCCCAAAAAATGCATTAGCCAATAGACGTTTGGTCACATGACCCTTATCAGTCAATAGAAGCTAGCAGGTCCTTCAGCCTCCACATACACAATTTTACTCCAGGTTTCCATAACAACCCAGCCATTTATCTTCACTGCTGTAGGAGAGCTTTAAAGGAAATCTGTCACAAGGATAATTGCTATTGAAGCCATGGCCTAATAGCACTTAGCACCTTATTTCAAGATGTGCTTTTGTTCCAGCAATAGATGTTTTTATCCTCTGAAAATCCAGTTTATTTGGTATGCAAATGAGCTAGTAAGGTGCCCAGAGGGGTGTCACTCTTGCAGGAAGGAGCCCAGGCACACCTCCTGCTGCAATGTGTCCACCTTAAAACCCTGCCCGAGACCACACTAAGCCACGCCCTGATCTTGTTAGGCCACGCCACCCCGCCACTGAGCTGACAGGGGGTGGCGTGGAGGTCACTGTCAAGGGGGTGGTATGCTGTGAAAGTCACTGTTAAAGGGGAAGGCTGCCGTAAAGGTCAAAGTTAAGGGGGTGGGCTGCTGTGGAGGTCCAATTTTAAGGGACAGAGCACTGTGGGGAGGGGTTAGTGTTAAGGGGTGGGGGGATGTGGAGGTCACTGTTTTGGGGGCGGGGGGGATGTAGATGTCACTGTTATAGTGGATAGTGTTGATATCTTTTAACGACACACAGAAACATTAAATGAAATAGATTAAATATACCCGAGCGAAGCCGGGTCCTTCAGCTAGTAGATTACATAAAATAGAGATAATAGTAATAATATAATTACCCAGTATGCCGACTTCATCCTCAAGGTAGTCCAGGACCCTTTTTTCTGCGATTTTGGCAAACCGCTTGATGTTGACATAAGCTTCTATTGAGTCAATGTCATCGACTTGGCTTTTGATGAAGGTGTTGAATTCTTCCATAGCCATTTTCCCTCTGGAGTCGCATGGTATGCAACAGAAAGACAGTCCGATGAAGACAGATGTTACGAGCAGTAGAAGCCACATGGTCTGGATAGAACCAGACATCTTTAGTAAAATCGCTTCCTGTAGCAAATAATCACTAAGGACGCAAGAGAGCAGAACTATGTCCCACTGAGAAGACAACAGCACTGCACCGGTTACAGCATCAGGCGCCGGTTAAGAGACAATGTCTTTATGACATCATCAGAATATGCAAATGAGGCTCTGAAACAAGCAATTGGATTGGTTGAAAATGTAATATGCTAATTAGGCTCTGAACCACATAAGCTATTGGATTGGTGGAAAATTTAATTGTGGCATCATCACATTCATTATGCAAATTAGGCTCTTGAACATCAGATGTTAGAAGTAAAGTATGTTCACTTTAAAAAACTTTTTTTTAAATATACCGTATTTTTAGCCCCATAAGACACTTTTTTTTCTCCCCAAAAGTGGGGGGAAAATGTCTTTGCGTCTTATGGAATGAATACTAATGAGTGCTTCCATTATGGAAGCACTAATTAGTACCAGAGGACCGGGAAGTGGTGAAGGCTCAGTACTCCCCGCTGTCACCGCCAGTTCTGTGAGAAGGTCTGGCAGACGTTCTTCTCTACCTCTTGCATGACATTCTTTGTTTTGGTTTCACTTTGTCATCTCCTTTCCTTCTCCCAGGTGTCACCTATTTAGACTAATTGTCTCCCTTTATATTCCCTCCCATACTGCCTCACTTTGCGGTTTATACTACTTCCTGGATGAGGTGTTCACTGCTGGAGGCTGCTGCTGTTTCCTCAGATAAGTCTTTTTCCTTTATTTGTGTTTCCTTGCTGGCTTGATTCTAAGTGACCCTGACTCTGTCCGTATTAAGTGCAGGGAGCCAGTGGTCGTGTCCTCTCACTATTATAGGGTTTTCAGGTGTAACACAGTATTAGGTATGTGGGCATGCAATCGTCTACCATAGAGACCCTTGAATGGGCATAGCAGTCAGGGAGAGCTCTAGGGGTTTTATAGAGATCACCCATATGCTCCTTAGTTTGGGATCAAGCCAGTCGGATGTTTATTTATATAAGTTCCAGCTTTCTGCAACATCATCCATGACACCCGCTTCCTGGTCCTCGGCTGTCAGCTGTGCTTTGGCTGTGAGGGCGTTCTGTTACCTCAAGCCGTGCGTGTCAGTTCACAGCACAGCCAGCGGCAGAATGAGCAGGAGGAGCGCTGGAGGTGAGGAATGGCTACGTCCAGAGCAAGAGAGGTAAGTGTTTTTATTTATTTTATGTGCTCTGTAACATGGGGGCTGCATACATGAGGCTGGGGGTTGATATGAGGCAATGGGGGTTGATGAGAGGCATTGGGGTTGATGAGAGACATGGGGGCTGATGAGAGACATGAGGCTCTTATCTGAGGTCTGATTGCGGGTCATTCAGATTGGGGTCTGAGCTAAGGTCTGATTTGGGATCTGATCTGAGGTCTTATTTGGGTCTTTTTAACATTGGGGGTCTGATTGGTGGTCTGACTTGAGGGCTAATGAAAAATATTTTTTTCTTATTGTCCTCTAAAACCTAGCTGCGTCCTATGGGCTAGTGAATCTTATAGTGCATCCGTTTTTAATGGCTGTTAAAGAAGGCTATTAAAATCAGATGTAGTTCATTTTCTTTTCTTTTTTTTTACCCAACCACTGCAGTACCCAGGCTCGAACTGGCCCACAGGGGTACAGGGGAATCACAGGGGTACAGGGGAATCCCCCGGTAGGCCCCTGAGCAAGGTGGGCCCCTAGTCTCCCACCCCCTGCACAAGTGGCACATAACACAGTAGACTTACTGCACTACATACATATATTCAGTGTACAGGACCTCCACCAGCCAAGGTTAACATTAAAACATGTTAGATTATTTATTATATTGGAATGTATCCGCACGGTGGGCCCCAAAATACATTTTACTGGTGGGCCCTAGGTACCCCAGTCTGACACTGGCAGTACCCCTAGTGTGCCTAATGCCTCCACAGTGCACCCTGGACATCCAATGGTCCCCATAGTGCCCTAGTATATAAAGGCCCCCACATAGTGCCTCAGTATATAAAGGCCCCCACATAGTGTCCCAGTATATACTGGCCCTCACATAGGATTGCAGTATATATAAAGGCCCCCACATAGTGCCCCAGTATATAGAGGCCCCCACATAGTGCCCCAGTATATAAAGTCCCCCACATAGTGTCCCAGTATATACTGGCCCTCACATAGGATTGCAGTATATATAAAGGCCCCCACATAGTGCCCCAGTATATAGAGGCCCCCACATAGTGCCCCAGTATATACTGGTCCTCACATAGGATTGCAGTATATATAAAGGCCCCCACATAGTGCCCCAGTATATAGAGGCCCCCACATAGTGCCCCAGTATATACTGGTCCTCACATAGGATTGCAGTATATATAAAGGCCACCACATAGTGCCCCAGTATATTTAATGGACCCACCTCTGGAAGTGCCTACAGGTGCTTTTTAAAAAAAAAATCTCACCTCATCCACTTGAACGCCAGGCAACAGCATAGTGTATCCACTTTTAACGCCCATTAGACGGGTGCACTCCTGTGCAGTCCGTCTGGCACTGAAAACGGACAAAAATAGGACATGTAATATTTTTTTGACGCCCGCTATGCACTGGCTTTTAAAAAAAACAGCCATGTAAATAGGCCCTTAGACTTTGGTTCTGTCACGTGAATAGAGCCTAAACCTTTTAGCATCAATGTAGAAAATAACATAGTTGTTGTGGACATCGACCAGGTTTTCCTGGCTCTTTCCATCTCTCTGTTACCCATGCAACATCACCTACTAGCACACGGTCATGTCACAAATAACACAATGGGCACATTGTGTCCAGAGCAACAGGGGAGCACTAGGAGGACCAGGTGTCCAAGCCGAGCTGGCATGAGCCAGGGCCCATAATAAATTGGGTGAACATGCTCTACTTGCAAACCAAGGATGGAGACAGGAAGCTCACTAGACCCACCTGGAGCTGGTTCTATCGCCCATGATAACTATAAGGGATGAGCGAACTTCATCTTTTGAAGATCGTGTTCGGGTTGTGGTATATGCTGAATTGTGTTATAGATTCTGTTACCACGGACCATAACGCAATTCCATGACAGAATGCATAACGGAATGCCTTTAGAGGCAATCAGTTATTCATTCCGTCATAATAGAAGTCTATGGGCTGCATAACGGATCCATCCGGTTTTCGCTATGCATTCCGTCATGGAATTGCGTTACGGTCCGTGGTAACAGAATCCATAACACAATTCAGCATATACCCCAACCCGAACTCGAACTTCAAAATATTAAATTCTCTAATCCCTAAAAGCTATGTTACGGCCCCTTTGGCATCGAATAAATAACAAGAGGAGAGATTCTGACGGGTGCAGTAGTTTTATTCTTTCGGAACAAAGGTGCGCAGCAGGGTTGAATATTATTTTCTTTATTTCCTTGAGCACCGTAAACATGAATATCGTAAGCACCATAGTACCATAGCACCGTGAAAACTGTAAATGACATACAACACACTTATTTACGGTTGTCACCAAAAAGGGGTTACAGGGTTAATTACAGTTGTCTGCACACACATCTAATTACATTGAACATTCAAAGAAACATGGTTACATGCAAAGTGCCTTGGATTATACAGTATAGCGTATTTAAAACCAAACAGCATGAACAGGGTTTATCTCTAGAACATATACACCTTTTATAACAATGCACACTTTTCTGCATACCTCGATCCACTTGCCAAGGGGGGTACAAACTTTAAGCTTTAGGGATTTTCTGCGGACATCTTCCATGAAATCCTATGCAGACAGCTAACATGTGGCATCTGAGATACAGGAAAAGGCTTTCCTTTTAAGACAGGAAGAAGGAGAGGTCTTGTAATCCTGCTGATCAAAACATTCCCCAGGGAACCAAAGGGAGGCAGAAAGGTTCCACCCAGCAGTAAGTGCTGAACAAGATCCACAATGATAAGCGGACAGTTACACTCCCACCAAATTATGTTATGAATGAACATAACCTAAAAGTCATACATAATTTACAGAACATAACCTTGGCCGCTATAAAACATGGTACATCATACACAATTTAGCTTATAGGTACCTCTGTAACTGGCTACTGTCTTGTGGTGGTATGCTAGTGTATCACTAAAATTGAACTTATTTGCTTTCTATGAGGACTACTAGCTTTTGAATAGGACGTTCAATAATTGAAGGTTTTGATACATAGTCCTTTTTATCTTGCAACCTTCTGTCACCTACTAACACCTTGACTCGACGAACTAGATCATCCTTTTCTATTGTAGTTTCAATTACACGTCCTAGTTGCCACTGGCATCTGGGAGACATATCATCTTTGATTATGACAATGTCATTTACTTTGAGGTTACGTCGAGGTGTGTGCCATTTCTGTCTTGTGGAAACACTCATGAGGTATTCTCTTTTCCACCGACTCCAGAATTGTTCTGCTAAATATTGCACTCTACGCCACCGTTTAGCTGCATATACGTCTTCCTTTACGAATTTCCCAGGTGGAGGTAATGCAACCTTGGATTTCATCAGGATGAGGTGGTTTGGAGTTAGAGGTTCTGGCGCCTTGGGGTCATTGATTTCATCGACAGTTAAAGGACGGCTGTTAACAATGGCCATGGCTTCATAAAATAGCGTTCTGAGAGAAGCATCGTCTAGTCTACTTGAACATTGGACTGTTGTAGCATTTAGCACATTACGAATGGTTCTAATTTGACGTTCCCAGACTCCACCTGCATGACTTGCGGAAGGAGCATTGAAGATAAACTCACACTGTTTATCAGCTAGGAAAGTTTCTAGTGCCTTTGTGTCACATTGCTTCAGGGCTTCTTTAAGTTCGTTCTTTGCTCCTGTGAAGTTTGTGCCTTGGTCACAGTGAAGTTGGCAAACGGCTCCTCTTAAACTGATGAAACACCTTAAGGCATTGATGAAGGAATCTGTAGATAAATCTTCAAGCATTTCGATGTGGACTGCACGTGAGGAGAAGCATGTGAAGATTAGACCATACCTCTTGTATTCCTTTCGACCTTGTTTGGTGATAAAGGGACCAAAACAGTCCATACCACAGTATGTAAAGGGATCTGAAACTTCTATGCGTTCTTCGGGGAGCTCTGACATACGCTGCTCCTCTGTGGGACGCCGGAGCTTTCGACACTGTACACATTTATGTATTAACTTGGCAACTGACTTGCTTCCACCAAGCACCCAAAATCCATTTGCTCTGAGTTCTGTTAGAGTTTGGCTGCGGCCCTGGTGATGAATGGCTGCATGATAGTGGGACAGGATTAATTGGGTAATGTGCCCTTCTTTTGGGAGGATGACTGGGTGCTTTGTTTCTTGACTAAGAGTTGATCTTGACAGCCTTCCACCAACACGAAGAAGTCCTTGAACCAGAATGGGGTCAAGGCAGCTAAGAGGGCTTGAACTTGGGAGACTATCTCCTCTTTGAAGGAGTTTTAGCTCTTGGGGGAAAACTTGCTGTTGAACTAGACCTATCACTACCTCCCCGGCCTCCTTACGTTCCTCCACAGACACAAGATTGCTGCAGTGATACGTCTTCGTTTTTATTCTCCTGATTCTTGCAATCACCTTAATGAGCATTGACCAACTGGAGAACCTGCTCAGACGATTTAGAGTATCAGTTTGTTCATTGGCTTGTGATGCAAGGGTTGTAACAGGTTTGACTTCAGGGTCGCCTACAATTAGTTCTGCTGAAGAGCTTGAAGATGCGTGCACTTCAGATCTCCAAAGGAAACTAGGCCCAGATAACCAACTTGAGGTGGAGATATCCGCTACATGTAGACCCCTGGATGCATGGTCGGCTGGGTTTTGTGTCGTATCCACATAATGCCACTGGGTTGGATCTGTAATCTCTCTTATGAGTTGAACACGATTGGCTACAAACACGTGAAACCTTCTTGCTTCGTTATTGATATAGGCTAAGACTACTTGGGAGTCTGTCCAGAAGAACTCTTTGTCAACTTCTATTTCAAGTTCTGCCTTCAACATGACACTCAACCTTGCTGCAGTGACGGCAGCTGAGAGTTCAAGCCTTGGGATGCTCACAATCTTCGTTGGTGCAACTCTTGCCTTGGCCATTACGAAGCTGCAATGGACTTGATCTCTGTCATTTTTGTACCTAAGGTACGAACAGGCACCATATCCTATGTTGCTGGCATCGGAAAAGTGGTGTAGTTCCACTTTCATTCTGTTACCAAAGTCTGGGGGATGGTAACATCTGGGTATCTTGATTTCCCTTAAAGCTTGCAGACTACTCTTCCAAGCCTCCCACCGTGGACATAAGCTCTCAGGAAGTGCTTCATCCCAACTGATGCCTCTGCGGCAAAGCTCTTGGAGAACGCACTTGCCACTCAGTATGAAGGGGGCTATGAAGCCTAGAGGATCATAAAGGGAGGCTACGACTGACAGGATACCACGACGAGTTGAGGGTTGATGCTTTATGTCAGCACTGAAACTGAAGGTGTCGTTTTCAATTGACCACTGAATGCCAAGTACTTGTCCTTCTGTTGTTGAGTCTGGGCTAAGTTTGACAGGTACACTAGTTGTTGCTCTTTCTGACGGAGCAATACAGGACAAGACGTCCCATATTATTAGAGTTGAACTTATGCAGTCGTAGGCCAGCATTTTTACATAATCCTTGAGTTTCGAGGATTAGATTCGAAGCTTCGCTGACTGTTGGAACGCTAGTTAGGCCGTCGTCGACATAAAAGTTCTTCTCGATGAAGGCTGATGCTGAGGGATGTTCTGACTTGTGTTGTCGTGCAAGATACTTAAGGCCGAAATTGGCACATCCTGGAGAGGAGCTGGCACCGAAAAGGTGAACTGCCATTCTGTATTCTTTCGGTTCTGTTTCCAACTG
Source organism: Bufo gargarizans (assembly GCF_014858855.1). Taxonomy (NCBI): domain Eukaryota; kingdom Metazoa; phylum Chordata; class Amphibia; order Anura; family Bufonidae; genus Bufo; species Bufo gargarizans. The sequence continues at coordinate 129,386,259 of NC_058080.1, read as the reverse complement.
ACCGTTCTCCCACCAAAGGAACCTTAAGTAATTGCGCATTTCTGAGGGGATATAGAACTGATGGAACATCTTTTCAATGTCGCATATCACAGCAACTGCTTCCTTCCTGAAGCGACAGAGGACTCCCACTAGAGAGTTTATCAGGTCGGGACCTGTCAGCAAGGTATCGATTAGGGAGATGCCTTTGAACTTTGCCGAACAATCAAAGACAACTCTTAACTTGTCTGGCTTCTTGGGGTGATAAACCCCGTGATGTGGGATGTACCACACTGTCTCTTCCTCTGATAATGAAGGGGCTAGTTCTGCATCACCTTTTCTGATTGTTTCTTCCATGAATGCAGTGTAGTGTTCATGGTACTGTCTATTTCCCTTTAATCTTTTCTTTAGATGATGAAGTCGAATAAGGGCCAGCCTCTTATTGTTTGGTAGTGCCAGTTGACTGTTGTCTTTGAAGGGTAACGGCATCTCGTAGTGTCCATCTTTCCTTTTCATTATAGTTTCCGAGAGAAACTGCACGAAGCGAACATCATCTTGAGACACGTACTTATCTTCATAATTTCTTTCAATGAAGTCCATTTCTAAAGCCTTTAACACATCAGCGACCGGCGGCATTGGCATTTCCTTCACTGTGACTCTGTGTACGAAGCTCTGGCTACCCTGTCTATCAAGATGTGGATTTGCTGATCCTACAATGCTCCAGCCGAGCATAGTTTTTTGAGCGAAGGGTTCATTTTCGGAGCCGATAACAACCTCCAAGGGAGCCAGTGCTGATGGGCAGTCATAACCGATCAGTAGTCCTACTTCGCAATCTTGAAGTGGCTGTAACTTGTTTGCCAAGTGTTTGAGGTGTGACCACTGGAGTGCAGTCTCCTTAGTGGGGATGTGAGACTTATCTACTGGAATGAAATCTCTTGTATAGGCTTGACGGAGTTGGACTTGAACTTCGGAGTTGAAGCCACGCACTTGCAGACCATGAGCAATTTGACTTGAAATAACTGTGTCAACCGCTGTCATTGTGCTGAGCCTTAGCTGTAATGGCTTGGTGCTCACACTTAACTTCGATACCAGGTCTGCCAGAATAAAGGTTGAATCACTCTGTGTGTCAAGTAAGGCATAAGTGAGGATTTCCCTCTGAGGCTCCGTAGTAGCTGACAACAGAACTGGAACAATGCAGGATGTGGCAGACGTATGTCTTGTCAAAGTATGGGACATAACTTTGGGAACGTTGTCGTTTGCCTTATTTCTCATGCCTACTGAATCATCGTTTGATGCCTTGACAGGCTCAGTGTCTCTCTGTATGTGCAAACAGGTTGGATGACGTCGACTGCATATGCTACACGTGTGTCTTCCTTTGCAGTCTTTTGTAGTGTGGCCCTTTCTTAAGCAACCAAAACAGAGATGGTTTTCGTGAATAAAAGCCTTCTTTTCATCGATGGTCTTTACCGCAAAAGTCGGACATTTAGCGACACCGTGTGTTTCGTCTTTGCAGACTAGGCAAGGTGGTTTCGGTCTTGAAGCTGAGATATTTGGAACGTTGAAGGTAGAGGGCTTCATTTGAGTGCTTGTGTTGAGGGCCTTGGCTCTCTTGGGAATTCTCTCATCTGTCGTCTTGGTACTGAGGAGAAAAGAGGAGGCAATGGGGTTGCATGCAATCTTAGCTTCCCTTTGCAGGAACTCTGTGAAACGAGCGAAGGTTGGGTATTCTTGGGACTTGTCCAGCTCGTCCATGGCGATGCGACTCCATCTGCGCACGATCCATTCAGGCAGTTTCTTGAGAAGCTTGTGGTTTTCTTCACAATCATTTAGAGTAGCCAGGCCTTTAACATGAGGAATGGCCTCCACACAACCTTGAAGGAAATCTGCAAACTCTCTTAATGCTACAGGGTCATTTGCTGATATCTTTGGCCATTTAGCCAACCTTTCTCTGAAGGCTCTTTGCACTATGAATGGACCTCCATACCTGTCCTGTAGGATTCCCCAAGCACCTAGATAGGCATCTTCTGAATTTCGGTAGAAGAACCCTTCCACTGCTTTACGAGCTTCACCACCGAGATACCTCTTCAAGTACAGCATTTTTTCGCACACAGGGAGTGGTTTCTGATCAATCAGCGCCATAAAGGATATCTTCCAATCTATGAACTTCAAAGGATCACCTGTGAATACAGTTGGTTCAGGTATAGGGAGACGGTTGGAGATAAGCAGACTTGCAAGTCCTGGGGTTAGACTAACTTCTTCATTTGGTCTTGACAACCCAAGTGGTGTATTTGAAGGTTGAAATGGCACAGCCTTTGGATTCAATGAGTTTCGTGGTTCATTATTTTGGCAGAGGTATTGCACATTGTGGTCTGTCTCCTGTTCGTAAATTTCGAGACTATCATAAGCGTTGTAGGCTTTCACTCTTGCTGCAGCTACCTTGACTTCATTTTCTGCTTGTAGCTGCTGTAGTCTTGTCTTTTCCTCATCCAACTTCAGTTTAATTTCTGCCTCTAGTTTGTTCAGCTTAGCTTGCTCCTCGCGCATCTGTTGCGTCGCCTTTGCCTGTTCTATTTTGGCTGCAAGATCTGCTTCTGCGTCAGCGCGTTTGCTAGATCTGGAAGTAGCTCTTGAGCTTGCGTTGGAGTCTGGTGATGGCTCTGAGAGGACAGTTTCTGTTTCTGAGTTTCCAAAGACTGACTCATGCTCTTCTTTATTAAGCACCATCCTCACCCTTTCCTTCTCAAGTTGGTCGTTAAAGATTTCATCTACATTCTCTAGCCGCTTGCTGATGAGGTTGCAGATTTCAGCCGTTAACGCGGTGCATGCATCCATTTTCTTAACAACGTACGGGGTAGTGGAATTATTTCGGCACATGGACTCATACTGTTGGTGCACTAACGCTTCTTTGGCTTTAATCTCTTTCAATCTTGTATTAAGGTCTTCGGTTGAGCAGAAACCTTTTAACTTTGTCCTACATTCCTTTGCTAGCTCCTTCCAAGAGTTGCACACCTTGTTGAATGCCTTTTCATTTTTCTTAACTGTTTCTTCGTGCATTTCTTTGCCCTTTTCTGTTAGGCTTCGCTCTCTAGAGCTGGATCGTACCTGTTGTGACTCTGTGGGTTTGTCTGTTTCTTCAGCAGGTGACAACATTTTGTTCTAGTGTGCCTTTGCCTTTCAAGTGTGAGTGTGCCTGAAACCTAACTTGAATGAGTGTTGGCTCAAACTTGCTACTAAGGGCTACGACAGATACAGTGGAGGAAATAATTATTTGACCCCTCACTGATTTTGTAAGTTTGTCCAATGACAAAGAAATGAAAAGTCTCAGAACAGTATCATTTCAATGGTAGGTTTATTGTAACAGTGGCAGATAGCACATCAAAAGGAAAATCGAAAAAATAACTTTAAATAAAAGATAGCAACTGATTTGCATTTCATTGAGTGAAATAAGTATTTGAACCCCTACCAACCATTAAGAGTTCTGGCTCCCACAGAGTGGTTAGACACTTCTACTCAATTAGTCACCCTCATTAAGGACACCTGTCTTAACTAGTCACCTGTATAAAAGACACCTGTCCACAGAATCAATCAATCAAGCAGACTCCAAACTCTCCAACATGGGAAAGACCAAAGAGCTGTCCAAGGATGTCAGAGACAAAATTGTAGACCTGCACAAGGCTGGAATGGGCTACAAAACCATTAGCAAGAAGCTGGGAGAGAAGGTGACAACTGTTGGTGCGATTGTTCGAAAATGGAAGGAGCACAAAATGACCATCAATCGACCTCGCTCTGGGGCTCCACGCAAGATCTCACCTCGTGGGGTGTCAATGGTTCTGAGAAAGGTGAAAAAGCATCCTAGAACTACACGGGAGGAGTTAGTTAATGACCTCAAATTAGCAGGGACCACAGTCACCAAGAAAACCATTGGAAACACATTACACCGCAATGGATTAAAATCCTGCAGGGCTCGCAAGGTCCCCCTGCTCAGGAAGGCACATGTGCAGGCCCGTCTGAAGTTTGCCAATGAACACCTGAATGATTCAGAGAGTGACTGGGAGAAGGTGCTGTGGTCTGATGAGACCAAAATAGAGCTCTTTGGCATTAACTCAACTCGCTGTGTTTGGAGGAAGAAAAATGCTGCCTATGACCCCCAAAACACCGTCCCCACCGTCAAGCATGGGGGTGGAAACATTTTGCTTTGGGGGTGTTTTTCTGCTAAGGGCACAGGACAACTTATTCGCATAAACGGGAAAATGGACGGAGCCATGTATCGTGAAATCCTGAGCGACAACCTCCTTCCCTCTGCCAGGAAACTGAAAATGGGTCGTGGATGGGTGTTCCAGCACGACAATGACCCAAAACATACAGCAAAGGCAACAAAGGAGTGGCTCAAGAAGAAGCACATTAAGGTCATGGAGTGGCCTAGTCAGTCTCCGGACCTTAATCCAATCGAAAACCTATGGAGGGAGCTCAAGCTCAGAGTTGCACAGAGACAGCCTCGAAACCTTAGGGATTTAGAGATGATCTGCAAAGAGGAGTGGACCAACATTCCTCCTAAAATGTGCGCAAACTTGGTCATCAATTACAAGAAACGTTTGACCTCTGTGCTTGCAAACAAGGGTTTTTCCACCAAGTATTAAGTCTTTTTTTGTTAGAGGGTTCAAATACTTATTTCACTCAATGAAATGCAAATCAGTTGCTATCTTTTATTTAAAGTTATTTTTTCGATTTTCCTTTTGATGTGCTATCTGCCACTGTTACAATAAACCTACCATTGAAATGATACTGTTCTGAGACTTTTCATTTCTTTGTCATTGGACAAACTTACAAAATCAGTGAGGGGTCAAATAATTATTTCCTCCACTGTAACAGGTGTTCACACTTGTAACTAAAGATTAGAAAACAATGCATACAGTACTACAAAATGTTTTAAACGAATATACTGCTGACACTTTCTATCCAGACAATTAACCCTTTCTGTAAATAACTGCAGTTTAGTGGATTAGGAAATTGGAAGATAGCGTTGCTTTAAATCTGACACTAGGCCTCTAAACACGAATATAATAACTTGATCACTGGTTTAGCAAAATATTAACTATTTGGCTCGCATAGTAGTTAAGGGCGGCTTCTGGATCACATATAAAGAACCCGCTATATTTAAAAGTCCACGTGACACGTTTACTTTTTTAGCCAAGTCTCTGTTGCCAAGATGGCGTCCGCACGTGTCTTGCGAGGCGTTGGGAAGCCTTTACTCACAGTTCGATGAAGACAGCGACACAGCTGGTGATGTCGAGTCTCCACCGCAGCGACGAGTTTTCACTGTTACGGCCCCTTTGGCATCGAATAAATAACAAGAGGAGAGATTCTGACGGGTGCAGTAGTTTTATTCTTTCGGAACAAAGGTGCGCAGCAGGGTTGAATATTATTTTCTTTATTTCCTTGAGCACCGTAAACATGAATATCGTAAGCACCATAGTACCATAGCACCGTGAAAACTGTAAATGACATACAACACACTTATTTACGGTTGTCACCAAAAAGGGGTTACAGGGTTAATTACAGTTGTCTGCACACACATCTAATTACATTGAACATTCAAAGAAACATGGTTACATGCAAAGTGCCTTGGATTATACAGTATAGCGTATTTAAAACCAAACAGCATGAACAGGGTTTATCTCTAGAACATATACACCTTTTATAACAATGCACACTTTTCTGCATACCTCGATCCACTTGCCAAGGGGGGTACAAACTTTAAGCTTTAGGGATTTTCTGCGGACATCTTCCATGAAATCCTATGCAGACAGCTAACATGTGGCATCTGAGATACAGGAAAAGGCTTTCCTTTTAAGACAGGAAGAAGGAGAGGTCTTGTAATCTTGCTGATCAAAACATTCCCCAGGGAACCAAAGGGAGGCAGAAAGGTTCCACCCAGCAGTAAGTGCTGAACAAGATCCACAATGATAAGCGGACAGTTACAAGCTATAATTACTTCCAGACAGCAGCTATTAAGGCCTCATGCACACGACCGCTCCGCAATTTGCGGAACGGAACGTGGGCCCATTGTAGAAATGCCTATTCTTGTCCGCAAAACGGACAAGAATAGGACATGCTATATTATTTAGCGGGGGCACGGAACGGTGCAACGGATGCAGACAGCACACGGAGTGCTGTCTGCATATTTTGCGGCCCCATTGAAGTGAATGGGTCCGCATCTGAGCCGCCAAAACTGCGGCTTGGATGCGGACCCGAACTACGGTCGTGTGCATGAGGCCTAACTGATTCTGCAGCAACCATTTTGTAGGAACACAATGAAAAACACAAGCAAACATATTTCCTCTAGAACGTTGGCACAGCTAGTACTACCGGTCTGCTCTACGCTTCTGCACTAACATGATACTTCCCAGGATTTCCATGAATAGCTTTTGCTCCTGCTTCGAAGATCAGAAATTTCATCTGTTAGGGAATAGTCGATACTGCAGTTCCCTAATAAATAAATGTAGCATGTAAGGCTACTTTCACACTTGCGGCAGTGTGATCCGGCGGGCAGTTCCGTCGTCTGAACTGCCCGCCAAATCCGCCGATTTTGATGTGACTGAAAGCATTTGTGAGACGGATCCGGATGCGGATCCGTCTCACAAATGCATTGCAAGAACGGATCTGTCTCTCCGCATGTCATGCGGACAGACGGATCCGTCTTGTATCTTTTTTCACATTTTTACCGGTCTGCACATGCGCAGTCCGGAAGGACGGATCCGGCATCCTGGTATTTTGAATGCCGGATCCGGCACTAATACATTCCTATGGGGAAAAATGACGGATCCGGCATTCAGGCAAGTCTTCAGTTTTTTTCGCCGGAGATAAAACCGTATCATGCTACGGTTTTATCTTTTGCCTGATCAGTCAAAACGACTGAACTAAAGACATCCTGATGCATCCTGAACGGATTTCTCTCCATTCAGAATGCATGGGGATGAAACTGATCAGTTATTTTCCAGTATAGAGCCCCTGTGACGGAACTCTATGCCGGAAAAGAAAAACGCTAGCGTGAAAGTACTCTAACCAGAGCTTTAACCCCTTCACTACCGAGCCACTTTTTTCACATTAATCCCAGGCTGATTTTGCAAATCTGACATACTCTATTATGTGGTAATAACTTTGCAACTCTTTTTCATATCCAAGCCATTCAGAGATTGTTTTCTCATGACACATTGTACTTCATGTTAGTGATAAATTTGAGTCAATATATTTCACCTTTATTTATTTTTTTTAAAAAGATAGAGAAAATCTGGAAAAATTCACTATTTTCTTAATGGCAAATATTGATACCTCACAAAATAGTTATTACTTTACATTTTCCATATGTCTACTACCGTATATGTTGGCATTGTTTTGTAAATGTAATTTAATTTATTTAGGACTCTAGAAGGCTTAGAATTTTAGAAGCAATTTCTAAAAATTTTAGCAAAATTTCAAAAGCCATCTTTTTTTAAGCACCAATTCAGTTGTAAAGTGTTTTTTAGAGGCTTACATAATGGAAACTACACCCCTGTAATTATTCAAAATCATTGTTACAAACTTTGTTAACCCTTCAGATGTTCCACAAGAATTTAAGGAAAATGGAGGTGAAATTTCAAAATTTCCTTTTTTTTGTTTTAGATTTTCAATTTTCTTACATTATTACTGTAACATAGCAAGGGTTAAAAGGAAAATAAATATCAATATTTGTTTCCCTGATTCTGCCGTTTACAAAGACCCCCCATATGTTCACAAAAAGGACGTATGAGCGTATAGCAGCTTTCAAAAGGGAAGGAGCGCCATAGGGCTTTTGGAGTACAGATTTTGCAGGATTGGATTTTGGGAGCTATGACACATTTGAAGACACCCTGGGGTACCCCTACAGTGGAAACCCCCAAAAAGTGACCCCATTCTGAAAACTACACCCTCAAGGAATATTTCAAGGTGTGTAGTGAGCATTTTGACCTATCAGGCATTTCACAGAATTAGGAAACACTTGGCTGTGAAAATGAAAAATTGCAATTTTGTACAGAAAAAGTTGCTTTACACCCAAATGTTTCACTTTCAAAAGGGGTAATAGGACAAAATGCACCCCACATTTTGTTACCCATTTTCCCCCGAATAAGGCAACACCCCACATGTGCTTGTAGCTTACTGTATGGGCACACAGAAGGGCTCTAGATTTATGCTGCTAAATATGTATTCTGCAGGCCTGAATTTGCAGGAGTGGATTTTAGGTGCCAAGTCACACGTTAATAATTCCTGAGGCCCCCATAAATAAATAAAAACAAGAAGTGACCCCATTTTAGAAAGTGCACCCCTGTACGAACATTGGAGTGGAAAGGGCACCTTAGACCAAACTGGAGTTTCACAGAAGGCAGAAACACTTGTCAAAGGATTTAAAAGCTCACGGCTGTAAAAATGAAAAATTACAACCAGATCCCCAGGGCTAACAGGAGAAAATGCACCCCAGTATGTGTTACCCATTTTCTCCCCATTATGGAAACACCCCATATGTGCTTGTAGCCTGCTGTATGGGCGCACAGCAGGCAAAATGCTAAATATGGATTTTGCTGGCAGGCCTGAATATGGATTTTAGGTGCCATGTCGCACGTTAATAATTCCTGAGGTCCCCAGAAAATTAAAAACCCCAGGAAGTGACCCCATTTTGGAAAGTGCACCCCTGTATGAACATTTTAAGGGGTGGAAAGCGCACTATTGGCCAAACTGGTGTTTTACAGAAATGAATATGTAGTGGTTGGTGAAAAGTGGATCTGTAAGGCTACTTTCACACTGGCGTTTTGGCTTTCCATTTGCGAGATCCGTTCAGGGCTCTCACAAGTGGTCCAAAACCGATCAGTTTTGCCCTAATGCATTCTGACATTGCTCCTAGCAACCAGCATTCCGGCGATTGAACAGCCTGACATATCTGTCCCACCACTACCGTATTTTTCGCCGTATAAGACGCACCGGCGTATAAGACGCACCTAGGTTTTTGGGGAGGAAAATAAGAAAAAAAAATTTTTTTAACCAAAAGGTGTGCTGTGGGTTTGGTGGGTTTGGAACTAGGTGGTCTGTGGATGGCACTATTACTGGGGATCTGTGGATGACGGACACTGTTATGGGGGGATCTGTGGATGACGGACACTGTTATGGGGGGATCTGTGGATGACGGACACTGTTATGGGGGGATCTGTAGATGACGGACACTGTTATGGGGGGATCTGTGGATGACTGACACTGTTATGGGGGGATTTGTGGATGACGGACACTTATGGGGGGATCTATGGATGACGGACACTGTTATGGGGGGAACTGTGGATGACGGACACTGTTATGGGGGAACTGTGGATGACGGACACTGTTATGGGGGGATCTGTGGCTTTCACTGTTACAGGGGGATCTGTGGCTGGCACTGTTACAGGGGGCGGGGGTCTGTGGATGGCACTGTTATACATGTGTCATCCACAGACCCTCCCAGCCCATAACTGTGCCATCCACAGATCCCCCGCCGCTCCAGTATACTAATATAATATGTCTTATTCAATTAATAGTTATTAAATATGCCTCTTTATTGCTAAAAGTACCTTAAATCCTAAGCGCTTCAGTACAATGCCGGCAGGCCGGGCAGCCGGCGCGGCGTGTCACTCACTGACGTCACTTGCCTGCGCCGCCTGCTTCATTCATAAAGTAGGCGGCGCAGGCACGTGACATCAGGGAGTTACGCTGCCGCCCGCCCGGCCTGCATTGTACAGATGCGCTTAGGATTTAAGGTACTATTAGGCATAAAGGGGCATATTTAATAACCATTAATTGAATATGACATATTTTATTAGTATACAGGAGCGGCGGGGCGGGCCTTTAGTACAGTGACTGCACCGCCCCGCCGCTATTGCCGGCCCCAGCTCCTCCTCTCAGTCCCTCCCCGAGTCCTCGCTCGCTTTACATCGCTGCCAGCGATGTAAAACTGACTGCATTCGCCGTATAAGACGCAGGGGCATTTCTCCCCCATTTTGGGGGAAGAAAAAGTGCGTCGTATACGGCGAAAAATACGGTAGTTTACACGTGACGTGCCTCTGGACTGACGCTCCTTTACCATTGACTATATTGGGGGTGGAGGCTGAGTTCCGGTGGCAGTATGGCAGCGCACAGTAAGAGGCCGCCAGAACTCCACCACCGCCCTCATTATAGTCAATGGGGATGGATTGTCAGTCCAGGGTTATATGTAAATCACCGGCAGGATCCGACAGCCTGCCCTGCCGCTAATGAGAAATTAGCCTAAAACTTGGTCAGCGACTGCCAGAGATACTTGTCTGGACATGAGGTGAAGTGAAGAGGGAGCTGATACCCAAACAGCAGGTATGCAGTGATGTGCCATGAGAGCCAGGCAGGCCAAGCAGGTGGCAGTCAGGGTGCTGGTGAAGGGTGACCAGAGACAGTACTGACTCTAGGATGCCATCTTCCGCCCATCTTTGATGTCCATACCAGCCCAGCCCCAGCATAGGCCTGGTATAGAGGTGGGCAGATGGCATCCCAGAGGCAGTACTGTCTCAGTGCCTCTCTACAGTTATCCTGGCTGCCACATCAGAACCATGAATGCCAGACTGCCACGCCACCTATTTGGCCTGTCGGAGATCTGGCACTTCACTCATTGATTTATTACCATTATTATTGCATGCTGCTCAGCCTGGCTCAAACAGTGGTGCACACTGTAAACCCACCAGCTGAGCCACCATCCCCCCACACACAGACTCAGGGACAGGCAGGGAGGTCATCATTGTGACATCTGACATGACCACCCAACTTAATCACTACTAGTGCCACTAACTCCCTTTCTACCTCTGCTCTGTAGTAGACAGTCTCAGTCTGGACTCTGTCACTCTGGACTCTTCTAGGGCGGCTCAGGGCTCACTCATCAGACTCAGGGCCTGGTCACAGTGGTCAGACTCAACAGTTCTTTGTCTTGACTGGAGTCTGAAGTGACACAGTGCACACTGCTGCTAGTGGACTCCGACTGACTCAGTCTCTTCTGCCGCGGCGCCGCCTCCTGCTCCTGCCTCCTGGCAATCTTCTGCTGGCTCTGGCTCCCGCGCTCCGCACTGTGTTTCCCGCCTGGAAAGTGGGCGGAGCCGGAGGGAGCTAGGCCAGCGGCCAGCCTAATGATTGCCACTAGGAGAAGGAGGCGGCGAGGAGAAGGAGGCGGCGCCAGCCGCCAATCATGATGTATGTTAATTAGTCTAGCTAGTTCAGTTAACCAGTAGTGTGCCCGCCCGCCGCGACCACACAAATGAATCATCTGCATCAGGGCCGGGCGGGCGCACGCACTAAACAGCTCTCTGCCTCAGACTCTGGCCGGCCGTTGCGCCGCAACCTGAAAAAAACTTACAATATAAAAACTTTCAGCCGGCGCCGGAGCGCCTCCCTGCAGTTTGGCGCCCGGGGCAACGGCCCCCCTGGCCCCCCCCACGCTACGCCCCTGCATAAACCCCCACTATGAGGTAGTCGATGCCTCTAATTGCAGAATGTAGAATTACAAAACGCCCCAGCATATCAGTCTGGACCGAGAAAGACCGGAATGGAAGGGACTTCGCCACCAGAATTGACACACCTCTTGCCCTGGTATTATACACAGCGTGATATGCCGCTCCCACCCAGGGTTTCTTCAGCGCCAAAAGTTTCTGCCCCTACATATGTGTCTCCTGCAATACCAGTACATCAGGAGTATGGTTCTTCAGGTATCTAAAGACAATATGGCGGATAAAGACCGGGGGCAAGGTAGTGGGACTGGGGGAGGAATGGAAGGAGGGGCTAGAACAGTTCAGAAGTAAAGGTTTAGGGTAAAAAATATACATAAACCCCTCAATTGTATGTATACTAATGCCAGAAGCCTCACTAATAAAACTGGGGAGCTGGAATTAGTGATGTGTGAGGAAAACTATGACATAGTGGGAATAACTGAGACATGGCTGGATGATAGCTATGACTGGGCGGTTAATGTACAGGGTTACATTCTGTTTAGAAAGGATCGTCAAAACCGGAGAGGGGGAGGGGTCTGCCTTTATGTAAAGTCCTGTCTAAAGCCCACAGTCCGAGAAGACATAAGTGAGGGACATGAACATGTGGAGTCACTGTGGGTAGAAATACATGGAGGCAAAAATAATAATAAAATACTAATAGGAGTTTATTATAAACCACCTCATATACCAGAGTCCACAGAAAATCTACTACTAAACGAGATAGACGAGGCGGCAAATCATAATGAGGTGGTTATTATGGGGGACTTCAACTACCCAGATATAGACTGGGAAACTGAAAGTTGTACAGTCGTGGTCAAAAGTTTTGAGAATTACATAAATATTGGAAATTGGAAAAGATGCTGCTTAAGTTTTTATAATAGCAATTTGCATATACTCCAGAATGTTATGAAGAGTGATCAGATGAACTGCATAGTCCTTCTTTGCCATAAAAATTAACTTAATCCCAAAAATCTTTCCCCCCAACACAGCTGCCCCTTCCCCATTGAGGTGCAGCCCATCCCTACCATAGAGCCTGTAGCTGACAGAGAAGTCGACCCAGTTCTCCAGGAACCCAAACCCTTCCTTCCTACACCAGTTCTTGAGCCACTTGTTAACTTCCCTAATCTCTCGCTGCCTTTCTTGTGTGGCTCGTGGTACAGGCAGTAATTCGGAAAACACTTTTTAGGTACTTGCACTAAGCTTTTGTCCTAAATCCCTAAAATAATTTTTAAGGACTCTCCACCTTCCTCTAACTTTGTCATTGGTTCCAATATGGACCATGACCGCTGGATCTTCTCCAGCCCCTCCCAGTAATCTGTCAACCCAATCCGTGATGTGTCGAACACGAGCGCCAGGAAGACAACACACTGTTCGACGATCACGGTCTTTGTGACAGATTGCCCTTTCTGTACCCCTAATAATTGAGTCTCCCACTACCAACACCTGTCTGCCCTGCCCTGCTCTCCTGGTCCCCTGTTTACTGGAGCTGACATTCCCCTGACTGGCAGAGGAAGTTTCCAGCTGCAGCAGTGCTGTCCCTGAACCGATATCCCCCTCATCTGCCAACCATCTGCCAACTTGTTGGTGTGTGACAAGGAAGGAAGTTCACTTGCTGGTTTTGGGGCCCACCGAGGATTTCCCCGGCTCCCCGGTGGGCCAGTCCTAGCCTGGCTGTATGAGATTTGTGTATATACTTGCGCTGGTGGCAGGTGACGGATGGAGCTGAGCATGTGCAACCACCTCAGCAAGTGGATGTGTACAATTACTAAACAGATTAAACACCAGAGGGAACCATGATAATTAAGTAAAGAGAATATCTCACTGGGGCATTTTTGTAACAGAAAAAATACAAAAGTATCTCTAGCCTTTCTTCAGCACATATTGTGCTCCCTGACCCCATGGATTTCTGGGTAGTCAGCTTGGAACAATGGCCTGAATTAGCCCAGTATGCCCCATCTATTCTGTCTTGTCCAGCCTCCAGTGTCATCTCAGGGAGGGTTTCAGCATGGCAGGGGGCATTAGAACATCGAAACAGACAAAGTTATCCTCTCCTAGTTTACAAAACTTCGGTTTTGTCAAAATGAATGCGATATCATAAGGATGGATCTGTGAGGATTTTCATACTCCTTCGGCTGAGGACAAGTAATAGCTCTTTGACTGCTACTGGCCCCATCATGCCGCTGGCCAGCTGCCTGCCTACCATCATATTCAATCTGTACCTTAAAGCTGCTGCTGCCACCATGCCACTGCTGCTGTGTGTCTGTCTACAATCATGTTCTGTACTGTATCACTGCTGCCCCCTGACCCCACCATGCCACTGCTGCTCTGTGCCTGCCTACCATCAAGTTCTGTACTGTATGGCTGCTGCTGCCCCCTGACCCCACCATGCCACTGCTCATGCCTGCCTACCATTATGTTCAATCTCTAACTTGAAGGGGTATTCCCATCTTCTTGATGATATTTCATTAATTTATATGCCCCCCTGTGAATGTTTTTCCAAATATAAAGCATTTAAAAAAACACTATTCTCTGTAAAATCGCATTATTGAAATCAATTGTTTATCTGCACTGCCCATGGATATGGCCACCGCTCGCCTGCCGCATCCATGGGCCGCGCTTGCGCAGTAGTTATCTAGTGGCCGGCCTCCCACTCACACTGTGAGCGCGCATGTCACCGGACGTGCGCGCGCGTCCGCCCGAACAGAAAGAGAAGGCCGTATGGGGGAAGAATGGTTTCCTATCAGAGGAGGAGGGGAGTTGTCCGGGCTTTCAGCGTTCAGCAGCGCAGCTGTGCCGGCCTCCCCCCCCTTCAATTTCAGTATAGCCGTGGATTTTTTTTAAATAAAATTTATGTGGCGAAATAATTGGTGGGCAGTGCGCCCTCCCCCCGCCCTTCCCATTATTAAAAATCATTGGTGGGCAGTGCGCCCTCCCCCTCCCCCCCATCATTGGTGGCAGTGGCAGTTCCGATAGGAGTCCCAGCAGTGTAATGCTGGGGCTTCTATCGGTTACCATGGCAGCCAGGACGCTACTGAAGTCCTGGCTGCCATAGTGCGCCCTCGCCCCCCCTCCCCCCCCATCATTGGTGGCAGCAGCAGTTCCGATCGGAGTCCCAGCAGTGTAATGCTGGAACTCCGATCGGTTACCATGGCAGCCAGGATGCTACTGAAGTCCTGGCTGCCATGGTCATGTGCTCTGCAGCAATATACTTACCTGCGCTGTGGCCGCCCACGCTCCTTCTTGTAACTCGTAACTGGTCTGTGCGGCGCATTGCTAGAAGCATAAGCAATGCGCCGCACAGACCGGTGAGTTACAAGAAGAAGGAGCGTCGGGAGGCCACAGTGCAGGTAAGTATATGGAGGCACTTGGGGAGCTAATGGAGGCACAATGGGGGCTGATGGAGGCACAATGGGGCAGATGGAGGCACAATGGTGGCAGATGGAGGCACTTGGGCTGATAGAGGCACAATGGGGGCAGATGGAGGCACAGTGGGGGCAGATGGAGGCACAATGGGGGCAGATGGAGGCACAATGGAGGCTGATGGAGGCACAATGGGGGCTGATGGAGGCACATTGGGGGCAGATGAAGGCACAATGGGGGCAGATGGAGGCACTTGGGCTGATGGAGGCACAGTGGGGGCAGATGGAGGCACAGTGGGAGCAGATAGAGGCACATTGGGGGCAGATGGAGGCACAATGGGGCTGATGGAGGCACAATGGGGCTGATGGAGGCACAATGGGGGCTGATAGAGGCACAATGGGGCTGATGGAGGCACAATGGGGCAGATGGAGGCATAATGGGGCAGATGGAGGCACAATGGGGCAGATGGAGGCACAATGGGGGCTGATGGAGGCACAATGGGGCAGATGGAGGCACAATGGGGGCA
The DNA here is from genome assembly GCF_014858855.1 of Bufo gargarizans. Classification (NCBI taxonomy): domain Eukaryota; kingdom Metazoa; phylum Chordata; class Amphibia; order Anura; family Bufonidae; genus Bufo; species Bufo gargarizans. Next base: position 129,370,863 of record NC_058080.1, on the reverse strand, counting down.
TATGGAGGCACAATGGGGGCATATGGAGGCACAATGGGGGCATATGGAGGCACAGTGGGGCTGATAGAGGCCCATTGGGGCTGATGGAGGCACTTGGGGGCTGATGGAGGCACAATGGGGGCTGATGGAGGCACATTGGGGCTGATGGAGGCACAATGGGGCTGATGGAGGCACTTGGGCTGATGGAGGCACTTGGGCTGATGGAGGCAGAGCTGCATATGTGGCGGGTCAGCATCAATGCTGGTGGAAGAGAGAAACTGATGTAGCAAAGCTGAATACGCTGCTGTTCAGACACAGTTCTAATTTGGAAGGGAATAAACAGATGTAGCAGAGCTGTATATGTGGCGGGTCAGTATCAATGCTGGTGGAAGAGAGAAACTAATGTAGCAGAGCTGAATACGCTGCTGTTCAGACACAGTTCTAATTGGGAAGGGAATAGACAGATGTAGCAGAGCTGTATATTTGGTGGGTCAGCATCAATGATGATGGAAGAGAGAAACAGATGTAGCAGAGCTGTATATAAGACTGTTCAGCCACAGTGCTGGTTGAAGAGATAAACAGACACATGTAGCTGAGCTGTATATGCATCTATACAGATACATAGTGTAAGGTTTATACACAAGCTGTACAGTACAGCTGTAATGGAAAAATATCTACATCAGTGCTGGTGGGTGGGGGATGGTCATGTTTTATGGGAGACAAAAGCACAGATTATACGTTTACTAGCTAACAAGCTTTTGAGCTAATGTATAATATGGAATTATATTTTTGGATAAACAAAATGGGTTTGTAAGAGATCAGACAGAGATTTTGTGTGTAAGGGTCCATTCACACTTCCGCAAATGGGTCCGCATCCGCTCCGCAATTTTGCGGAACGGGTGCGGACCCATTCATTCTCGACAGTGTGCTGTCCGCATCCGCATTTGCGGAGAACGGCCCCGATCTTCCAGTCCGCAGCACCGCAAAGGATAGAACATGCCCTATTCTTGTCCGCAGCTGCGGACAAGAATAGGCATTTCTATAAGGGGTGCCGGCCGGGTGTGCTGCGGATCTGCAATTTGACAGTAAAAAAAATATAATTTTTTTCATACCTATTTCCCACCAGTGTTTTTTTTTGGGAAGGAAGATGGGCATGGGCTGCACGGCAGAAGCAAAAAACGGGCAGTGCTTCTCCCTTCCACTGAACTGCTAGACAAAGTGAAAGCTGATTGGTGGGGCAGCGGTCAGTAAGGGCCTCTGGCTGCTGCCTCACTACTGAGCACAGTCTCAAGCAGGAAGCCCTGCCTCTTCAGATATTCCCTGAACATTGTCTGCCACATACAATGCTGTCTTGACACCTTTTTCTGGGAAGTTTTTATCACCTACTGACTCCAATTAGGATAATGGAATCAACACCTTTGACCCCATGCTGGGTATAATGACCTCTGACTTCATGCTGGGTATAATTACCAGATGTTGATTCAGTTACATATTTATTCCCAGAATTCTTGTACAGTCACTCAGAATTGAGAAAGCTCGTTGGAAGAACGAGTGAAACGTTTTCAAGAAATCTACAGTAAGTCCAGTTGCCTTGATTTATTCTTTACAGATATACCATGACCTGGATAAATGAGAACCTTCACAGACACCCTGAACAGAAAGTTATCGGTTGTGTCTCATATATAAGACTGTGTGTTTATTGCATATTGTCTCAATATCTTAATTTAAGAAAATGGATATGATACTTGTAATTTAACCCATCCCAGATACTACGGAGAGGCCCAGAGAGTTGACCAAAAATGTGTGACTCTTTGGTAAAATGTACAGTATAAGGGCTCATGCACACGACCGTATGTATTTTGCGGTCTGCAAAAAACGTATCCGCTAAAAATATGGATGACATCCATGTGCATTCCGTATTTTGCAGAACAGAACAGCTGGCCCCTAATAGAACAGTACTATCCGTGTCCATAATGTGGACAATAATATGATATGTTCTATTTTTTTGCGGAACGGAAATACGGACATACGGAAACAAAATGCACACGGAGTACCTTCCTTTTTTTATGTGGGCCCATTGAAATCGATGGTTCTGTATATGGTCGCAAAAAAAAACCAGAACGGACATGGAAAGACAATACATATAGGAATTGTCCATGTGTAATACCCCAGAGTGGCATTACCACCTCTTTTGGATCCTCACTATCTTTAATGGTGTATCCTGTGTCATCTTGTATATTCATTTCCATATCCTGCATTGTGTATATCTATTTCCTTATAAACTACTGTTTTTTTTTTATTTTTTGTTTTTTTTTATTATTAAAAACCCATCTGTCCACAATATTCCCATTTTTTTCACTTTTTTAACCGCTTGCCGCCACGCTAACGCCGAAAGGCGTAATCGCGGCGGCTCTCCCAGGTCACACTAACGCCAATAGGCGTCATCTCGCGAGACGCGAGATTTCCTGTGAACGCGCGCACACAGGCGCGCGCGCTCACAGGAACGGAAGGTAAGCGAGTGGATCTCCAGCATGCCAGCGGCGATTCGCTGGCAGGCTGGAGATCCGAATTTTTTAACCCCTAACAGGTATATTAGACGCTGTTTTCATAACAGCGTCTAATATACCTCCTATCTGGTCCTCTGGTGGTCCCTTTTGTTAGGATCGACCACCAGAGGACTCAGGTAGGTCAGTACAGTCGCACCAAACACCACACTACACTACACCCCCCCCCCGTCACTTATTAACCCCTTATAAACCCCTGATCACCCATGATCACCCCATATAAACTCCCTGATCACCCCCCTGTCATTGATCACCGCCCTGTCATTGATCACCCCCCTGTCAGGCTCCGTTCAGACGTCCGTATGATTTTTACGGATCCACGGATACATGGATCGGATCCGCAAAAAGCATACGGACGTCTGAATGGAGCCTTACAGGGGGGTGATCAATGACAGGCGGGTGATCACCCATATACACTCCCTAATCACCCCCTGTCATTGATCACCCCCCTGTCATTGATCACCCCCCTGTAAGGCTCCATTCAGACGTCCGCATGATTTTTACGGATCCATGGATACATGGATCGGATCCGCAAAACACATGCGGACGTCTGAATGGAGCCTTACAGGGGGTGATCAATGACAGGCGGGTGATCACCCATATACACTCCCTGATCACCCCCCTGTCATTGATAACCCCCCTGTAAGGCTCCATTCAGACGTCCGCATGCGTTCTGTGGATCCGATCCATGTATCCATGGATCCGTAAAAAATCATGCGGATGTCTGAATGGAGCCTTACAGGGGGGGGTGATCAGTGACAGGGGGGTGATCACCCTGATTACCCTGATCACCCCCTGTCATTGATAACCCCCCTGTAAGGCTCCATTCAGACGTCCGCATGCGTTTTGTGGATCCGATCCATGTATCCATGGATCCGTAAAAAATCATGCGGATGTCTGAATGGAGCCTTACAGGGGGGGTGATCAGTGACAGGGGGGTGATCACCCTGATCACCCCCTGTCATTGATAACCCCCCTGTAAGGCTCCATTCAGACGTCAGCATGCGTTTTGTGGATCCGATCCATGTATCCATGGATCCGTAAAAAATCATGCGGATGTCTGAATGGAGCCTTACAGGGGGGGTGATCAGTGACAGGGGGGTGATTACCCTGATCACCCCCTGTCATTGATAACCCCCCTGTAAGGCTCCATTCAGACGTCCGCATGCGTTCTGTGGATCCGATACATGTATCCATGGATCCGTAAAAAATCATGCGGATGTCTGAATGGAGCCTTACAGGGGGGGTGATCAGTGACAGGGGGGTGATCACCCTGATTACCCTGATCACCCCCTGTCATTGATAACCCCCCTGTAAGGCTCCATTCAGACGTCCGCATGCGTTTTGTGGATCCGATCCATGTATCCATGGATCCGTAAAAAATCATGCGGATGTCTGAATGGAGCCTTACAGGGGGGGTGATCAGTGACAGGGGGGTGATCACCCTGATCACCCCCTGTCATTGATAACCCCCCTGTAAGGCTCCATTCAGACGTCAGCATGCGTTTTGTGGATCCGATCCATGTATCCATGGATCCGTAAAAAATCATGCGGATGTCTGAATGGAGCCTTACAGGGGGGGTGATCAGTGACAGGGGGGTGATTACCCTGATCACCCCCTGTCATTGATAACCCCCCTGTAAGGCTCCATTCAGACGTCCGCATGCGTTCTGTGGATCCGATACATGTATCCATGGATCCGTAAAAAATCATGCGGATGTCTGAATGGAGCCTTACAGGGGGGGTGATCAGTGACAGGGGGGTGATCACCCTGATTACCCTGATCACCCCCTGTCATTGATAACCCCCCTGTAAGGCTCCATTCAGACGTCCGCATGCGTTCTGTGGATCCGATACATGTATCCATAGATCCGTAAAAAATCATGCGGATGTCTGAATGGAGCCTTACAGGGGGGGTGATCAGTGACAGGGGGGTGATCACCCTGATTACCCTGATCACCCCCTGTCATTGATAACCCCCCTGTAAGGCTCCATTCAGACGTCCGCATGCGTTCTGTGGATCCGATCCATGTATCCATGGATCCGTAAAAAATCATGCGGATGTCTGAATGGAGCCTTACAGGGGGGGTGATCAATGACAGGGGGGTGATCAGGGAGTCTATATGGGTGATCACCCCCCTGTCATTGATCACCCCCCTGTCATTGATCACCCCCCCCCCCCCCTGGTAAGGCTCCATTCAGACATTTTTTTGGGCACAAGTTAGCGGGAAATTTTTTGTTTGTTTTTGTTTTTGTTTTTTCTTACTAAGTCTCATGTTCCACTAACTTGTGTCAAAAAATAAAATCTCACATGGACGCACCATACCCCTCACGGAATCCAAATGCGTAAACATTTTTAGACATTTATATTCCAGACTTCTTCTCACGCTTTAGGGCCCCTAAAAAGCCAGGGCAGTATAAATACCCCACATGTGACCCCATTTCGGAAAGAAGACACCCCAAGGTATTCCGTGAGGGGCATATTGAGTCCATGAAAGATTGAAATTTTTGTCCTAAGTTAGCGGAAAGTGAGACTTTGTGAGAAAAAAACAAAAAAAAATCAATATCCGCTAACTTATGCAAAAAAAAAAAAAATTCGAGGAACTCGCCATGCCCCTCATTGAATACCTTGGGGTGTCTTCTTTCCAAAGTGGGGTCACATGTGGGGTATTTATACTGCCCTGGCTTTTTAGGGGCCCGAAAGTGTGAGAAGAAGTCTGGGATCCAAATGTCTAAAAATGCCCTCCTAAAAGGAATTTGGGCCCCTTTGCGCATCTAGGCTGCAAAAAAGTGTCACACATCTGGTATCGCCGTACTCAGGAGAAGTTGGGGAATGTGTTTTGGGGTGTCATTTTACATATACCCATGCTGGGTGAGAAAAATATCTTGGTCAAATGCCAACTTTGTATAAAAAAATGGGAAAAGTTGTCTTTTGCCAAGATATTTCTCTCACCCAGCATGGGTATATGTAAAATGACACCCCAAAACACATTCCCCAACTTCTCCTGAGTACGACGATACCAGATGTGTGACACTTTTTTGCAGCCAAGGTGGGCAAAGGGGCACATATTCCAAAGAGCACCTTTCAGATTTCACCGGCCATTTTTTACACATTTTGATTGCAAGGTACTTCTTACACATTTGGGCCCCTAAATTGCCAGGGCAGTATAACTACGCCACAAGTGACCCCATTTTGGAAAGAAGACACCCCAAGGTATTCCGTGAGGGGCATGGCGAGTTCCTAGAATTTTTTATTTTTTGTCACAAGTTAGCGGAAAATGATGATTTTTCTTTTTTTTTCTTTTTTCCTTACAAAGTCTCATATTCCACTAACTTGCGACAAAAAATAAAAAATTCTAGGAACTCGCCATGCCCCTCACGGAATACCTTGGGGTGTCTTCTTTCCAAAATGGGGTCACTTGTGGCGTAGTTATACTGCCCTGGCAATTTAGGGGCTCAAATGTGTGAGAAGAACTTTGCAATCAAAATGTGTAAAAAATGCCCTGCAAAATCCGAAAGGTGTACTTTGGAATATGTGCCCCTTTGCCCACCTTGGCAGCAAAAAAGTGTGACACATCTGGTATCGCCGTACTCAGGAGAAGTTGGGGAATGTGTTTTGGGGTGTCATTTTACATATACCCATGCTGGGTGAGAGAAATATCTTGGCAAAAGACAACTTTTCCCATTTTTTTATACAAAGTTGGCATTTGACCAAGATATTTCTCTCACCCAGCATGGGTATATGTAAAATGACATCCCAAAACACATTCCCCAACTTCTCCTGAGTACGGCGATACCAGATGTGTCACACTTTTTTGCTGCCAAGGTGGGCAAAGGGGCACATATTCCAAAGTGCACCTTTTGGATTTCACCGGTCATTTTTTACACATTTTGATTGCAAAGTTCTTCTCACACATTTGGGCCCCTAAATTGCCAGGGCAGTATAACTACCCCACAAGTGACCCCATTTTGGAAAGAAGACACCCCAAGGTATTCCGTGAGGGGCATGGCAAGTTTTTAGAATTTTTTATTTTTTGTCGCAAGTTAGTGGAATATGAGACTTTGTAAGAAAAAATAAAAAAAATAAAATCATCATCATTTTCCGCTAACTTGTGACAAAAAATAAAAAGTTCTATGAACTCACTATGCCCATCAGCGAATACCTTAGGGTGTCTACTTTCCGAAATGGGGTCATTTGTGGGGGTTTTCTACTGTTTGGTCATTGTAGAACCTCAGGAAACATGACAGGTGCTCAGAAAGTCAGAGCTGTTTCAAAAAGCGGAAATTCACATTTTTGTACCATAGTTTGTAAATGCTATAACTTTTACCCAAACCATTTTTTTTTTGCCCAAACATTTTTTTTTTATCAAAGACATGTAGAACAATAAATTTGGCGAAAAATGTATATATGGATGTCGTTTTTTTTGCAAAATTTTACAGCTGAAAGTGAAAAATGTCATTTTTTTGCAAAAAAATCATTAAATTTCGATTAATAACAAAAAAAGTAAAAATGTCAGCGGCAATGAAATACCACCAAATGAAAGCTCTATTAGTGAGAAGAAAAGGAGGTAAAAATCATTTGGGTGGGAAGTTGCATGACCGAGCAATAAACCGCTAAAGTTGTGGAGTGCCGATTTGTAAAAAAGGGCCTGGTCACTAGGGGGGTATAAACCTGTGGTCCTTAAGTGGTTAAATACAGAAAAAAAAAATATTTACAAATGTGCCCGGAACAGGAATAAAATAAAAGTTCTGGCTCCTGTCAGCTTCGCGGTTTGTGCTTTCCTGAATACATAAGAATACCTAAATCTGTAGAAAAATACTGTACAAGTTACGTTTTACTCATACGGATAAAAATACTCCTCTGGTAACGCGGGAAACTGGACGAGATCATTGAAAATGCATAGGAAAGAGTAGAGGGATTGTTAAAGCCTTCTGTTTAAATGCATCGTGTGAAAACCCAAAGATTGGGGGGCTCTGTACCCACAAATATTGCATATAAAAATACCTTCAGTCCCTGCTATGGCACGAAATGTATGGCGAAATAAAGACAGCGTGGGGGCTGTGGGGAGCGTTCGCTGCATCCGCAGCCACGGAGATACTGGCCCTAATGAATACTGGGGTGCGAGAGGATCAGTAAACATCAAGAGGCAGCCATTTTAGCCTACAGATGTGAAATACAGTCACTTACCTGGATAGACAGAAAGTACTAGGTAGGTACTTGGCAACCATCTTGTCTGCTGATGTATCAGTGGTCCCTAACCTGTGCCTGTCCGGTTGTTACAAAACTACACCTCCCAGAATTCTGCAGCTGTCGGTGCATGCTGAGAGTTGTAGTTTCGCAACAGTCGGAGACCAGTGCTTTTTAATGTCATCTTAATATCAAAACTGCAGTATGGAGACTATGCCAAAACAAATTTGAAGAATATCATTTCTCTGGCCACCATCAGAGGTTGTGGAAGCCATCTTGAGGTAAATTTAATGCCTCACCATTCTTATGCAATCATTTGCCTTAAATTTCACTGAAAGTGAAAATCTTAATCCGTCCATCATTAGCATAAAAAAAAGAAAATGGCCGCTAAGGTACCTTAGAATTTGTCACTGTAGGCCAGAAACTTGTGAAATGGCTGCTCCACAGACTAGGCCGCACCTAGAACCCAGTGGCAGCGGTGCCCATAGCAACCTATCAGATCACAGCTTTCAAGTCCTAACCTGCACTGAAAGCCGCATTATGATTGGTCGCTATGGGCAACCCCTCACCTGCAGCCCAGTCTGACCCAAATTTGGGCCATTGACAGTCGTTTCCCATCTATTTTCTAAGCATCAGGCTTATCTGCTGTGGCTCTGACAGTAAAATGGCGCCATCAGGAATAAACGCCATTACGATGGCGGCATGCTACATTATAAAACATACTGTGCTCCAAGAACAAGCTTTCTTTTCTTGTGGTCGGCAGTGCAGCTGCTCAATGTGTAAAAAATAAAAAATCCTATTCACGCTTATGACTAGTGGACTCCATTATCAACAAAAGGGTGTCATTGTCTGTGGCAGCCAATCAGAGCCTGCGTTTCAATTCAGGCTGAGCTCTGATTGGTTCCTTGAAGAAACACAAAATGGCAGTGAGGTGCGATAACATAGGGCGACGCGGGGAAAGTGCTAAACACAGTATAATACTATTCTCGCGGAGGAAGTGCACGTGGTCTCACAGCGCCAAGTAAGGCGCTGGGGTGTGGCCCTTGAAGTGCATTGTGGGTAAAAATAAAAAATTACATTAGCAACCTGTGGCTCTACGTGCTGGGAGTCGTAGTTTCGTGTCAGCCATCCATTGTGAATAAAGGATAGGTGAAGTAATAGGGGGACATTTCGGCAGTCTGTTAGGCATACCTACAGGCTCTCGAGGTGGTCATCTTGAGGAATAGTGTCTAATCTACTTTGTGGAGGGTGAGGGGAATATAAAGTGCGTCAGTGTTAAAAATACGATAAATGTGTGTGTGGGGGGGGGGGGTCACATAATATATCAGCAACCGCATCACGTACATTACACAAACCACAAGAAGAATCGTTTCCAAGATCTTTCGAGACGATTCTTGTCATCACTAACATGAGGTATAGAGTCAAATAATACAACTGATAGCACCATGAGAGAGGGATGAATCTCCAACCACAAGGACGCCGACATCCTAGCGAATGCGCCAAAGTAAAGAAAGAAACAGGAAAAAGTGCTGAAAACTGTCAGAATGAGACAGTCGCCAACCTGTGCCTTATAAACTACTGTTAACATGTAATGTGCCTGGTTCACCAGCAGGTGGAGGCAATCTGTGCAGAGCTGGTTTCTCTGGGATGGAGCCTTCTGTCCATTCCAGCCCTCTCTAGAGAGGGAGGAGTTAGTAGTCAGTTGAGAGCAGCCCCTGTAAAGGGAAGGCTGTGTGTCGGCCCGCAGGCCCTGCCTGTGAGATCTATGTGGTTGCATGTCCCCTCCTGGGCTTGCATTTCCTACAGCCAAGCTAAGTGAGCTTGAAGCCAGGAAGAAGTTCCTAGGATTAAAGATAAAGATACAGCTCAAGATAAAGTAAGAGACAGACTACAGACAGCTAAGTTCCAGCAGAAGAGGAAAAGGTTCCTACTTGACCCAGCCAAGGTAGCAGAGATGAGAGATTACAAATGTAGCAGAGCTGAAAGAGTTTGCCTGCCAGATGTTAAACAGAGTCTTTCACCTAAACTGACCATTATAGAACACTAACACCATGACCTGCATTATAGTCCCCATATTGGAATGCTACTTACCGTATAGCTGTCCGTAGCTTATTTTCGCTAAAAAACACTTTTATTCAATATGTTAATTCGGTTCTGAAGGTGCCCAGGGGTGGCGTTCAAGCGGCCAGTGCCCAGGTTCCTCGTCGCTTTTCATATGAAACCCCTCCCCTTTCACCCCTCTGGCCCACCCTAAGTTCTTCAGAAATCCAGCACCGTTCACAAGATTCGCTGTGCCTGCGCACTTTATTCCCCATTATGGGCAGAGGCACAAAGCCGGCTAGATGTACGGGTCGGCACATGCGCATTAAATGCTCTTGTGCCTCTGCCCATAATGGAGAATGAAGTGCGCAGGCGCAGCGAATCTTGTGAACGGCGCTGGATTTATGAAGAACCGAGGCACAGAGTATTATCAATCATGTTAATACTCCGTGTCTCTGCTGTCCGGAGCGGGGCTTGGCACTCTTTCAAGCAGCGGATTACTCGCATGGCATCTGCTTATGTTAAAGAGCTCTAAATGCTCCTGCCAAAAACTTGGATGGGAGGGTAATGGGCCCAGGAGCGGAGCATGGTTCATACAGTTATGTCAGCCAATCTGAATGGTTAGACAGAAGGTGGGGGGGCTCCATCTTTTTCCCCCAGCAAAGGTCACACCCTAGGCCCTTTAATCTGAGGATCCAAAAGGTCCACATGTCCCATATGAGTAGAGCAGTGCTGTACACCACACATGATAGTTCATGGCCCTGTTAAGTATTTTACATTGGAGCCCAGGAGCTTGAAGTTAGTCATCTAGATTTAGGAAGGTTTTCTAATAAAGACATGTTTCCGCTCAGTCAAACCATAAGTTATATGACTATAGATCTCGAAACTGGCTCTGGTGTCAAGAATAACAAGAAGAGACTCCATCCTCCTGGTCTAACTCTGATAAAGGCCTCTTTCCCACGGGCGTGTGCGCCCCAATGCCGTATTGCGGACCACATTTGTGGATCCGCAATACACGGGTGCCCTTCCGTGGGAATTCCTCATCACCCGTACTTCCGTTTCGCAAAAAGATAGAACATGTACTATCTTTTTGCGGAAAGGCAGGATCGCGGACCCATTCAAGTGAATGGGTCCGCGATCTGCTGCGGCTGCCCCACGGACCGTGCTCCTGCATGGCGGCCCATATTTTGCGGGCCGCAGCACGGCCACGGGGCGCACACGCCCGTGGGAAAGAGGCCATAGTCTTTGTAGTTCATATGTGATATATAGGCAGGTAAGGAATGGGAAATGAAATGCTGCAGTCAAGATTTTTTGTATATTTTTATTTTTTTAAGGGAAAAAGGGGAGGGAAGAAAAGGGGAAGGGAAGATCATTTTTTATTTTTTGGGAAACATTTTTTTTATTGTATTTTTTATGGAAGGGGATAAGGGAGAGAAAGGGAAGGGAGAAATGGGGAAGGGAAGTTTTTTTTAAAGTTTTTTAGTTTTTGGGGAAGGGTTAAAATTTTCAGTTTTTTTTTTTCCTGGCAGGCGGCAGTACAGGATGGTGCTCGACGGTTCGCCTTCACACTGGCTCTTTTTCCAGAGGCTCTCTAGATTTCATTTTCCTCCAGAACATGCAGATGCTGAAAAAAGTAAATCTATCAGTTATTTGATATTTGCTACTTACATGTCAGCTCTGAGTGAAATGTGTGCACAGATCCTCCAATGTTTTTTCTTACATTAGCTGCTTATCAGTCCACTGACATTATAACATGTCTGGCCTTGTAATATGCGCCAAAATTATCATGAAGCGTTCAGTATTGTGATAAATCTGGAGCATCTAGTGACGGCCTGGACTAAGTTTACACTGTGTAATGTGTATTATGTATCTGAAATAATACTCCTGTTCCACAGAGTATCTTATAAATGCTACCTACCATATGCCAGCGATCAGCATGATGGTGACGGAGCCGGCCACAGATATTGCTATGAGGGAAGCATTGTTGTTCCGTAGCTCCTCTAGAAGTGGCGGCTCAGGCGCTGTGATGTCAAGCACATCAGGAAGTGTAGGGCGAGGATGGTATGTTTTTGTCGCCTGTTCCGATCCGCTGATAACTAAATGAAGAAAACAATTACACTAATAGTTAATTCCATGAAGAGAACGATAATGACATTGTAGTGTATCTTATACATGAAATAACATGGAATATATGTCAGAATATCAGAATCGTCTGCATCATGGAGGCTCAGAAGCACTGTCAAAACCAAGAGTGGCTCCAAAATACAGAAATGGCTCAAATCTTTCCATTATAGGTTTTTTCTTACAAATACTAATGTAAAATAACCCCACATTATAGGTGACAATTCAGACTTTCAGAACTAGATCCTTTCTCACTAATTATCACCCACAAGTAGATATGAATCCCATGTATCTAAGAATTACCACCCAGCATAGTGCCAGTAATGATATGTCCTTACCTGCCACGTTATAGGTGATCTTACTCACTGGCACCTCAGAGTCCAGGATGGTGGTACACGTGTACCGTCCGGAGTCCCCCATCTGTACGCCCTTGATCACTAGATAGGGCTCCCGGGTGATTTTGGGATTGTGTTCACGATGCTATAGAAAAAATATGGAGAATTATTAGAGCCTCAGATATCACAACTATTTATAATATAATATTTGTAATTTATCATAGTTATATCATTAAGACAAAAATCTATAGAATTACTGATGATAATTTGCTGACATGACAGAAAGTCTGATTTTAGACCATATTGAGCAGCCGGGTGATGATATTGGGTGAAAGGACTTTCTGCTAAGTAGTTTTGGGTAATGAAAGGAATAAGTTTGAGAAGCGCTGCCTTAAAGGGAACCTATCACATTGAACATGTCTGAGCTACAGGCAGCATGTTATAGAGCAGGATGAGCTGAGAAGATTGATATATAGTTTTGTGAGAAAAGATTCAGTAAAACTTTTGTTTTATTCATTTAATTTGCTCATTTTGGGCTTTGAAGTCCAGTGATTGACAGCTATCTGCGTATACACAGGGAAGGCTGTCAATCACTGATAGGACCACCTCCTGGACTTCAAAGTCCAGAATGAGCAGGAATTTAAATGTATAAAACACAAGTTTTACTGCCTGCAGCTCAAATACCATGTGCATCGTGATAGGTATAACCTAAACTGAACAATCTCCCAATTTTACCCTTATTTTCTTGGAAATCTGCATTGTACTTACCAGGGTGAACACGTTGTTATAGGTCTCCTCCAGCCTCGCGTACCATTCAAAAGTACAGTCCAGAATTAGTTCTTCATATTCTGGGATTTTTATATTTATCTCTAGAAAAAAAACAGATTTAAATTTTTTTTTTAAATAGAAGTAATTGTGTAGATATTCTGTCCTACATTTAGGGGTTGTCTCAATAACACGTCTCCTTCTATAAGACCTAATAGGAAATATGGGCATCATAGAGGAGACTGATAGTAACTGGTTATATTCTGCCATCTCCTCACCTCCACAGTTTACAGTCTCTGCCAGGTGAGACTTGTGATCTTTACATGGAGAGCAGGACCGTCCAGTTTTCAGATCTGAGAAAAGAAGAAAGAAATGAAATGTGAGCCGAGCATTAAAGACACTTATAATATTAGAATAAATATGATAATCATGTGCTGGTATCTATCACCCCTCTGTTACCTGCACATGGACAGTATACTGTACAGACTGCCACAAATCACCCTTCTAGCCTGCTTATGGACTGTATCATATTATTTAAATATCCTCCTGCTTTGGGAAGTCTGGTGTATACCAGTGACTGGTATATTTATCGTACGGTGAGGATTTGGGGTCCTATATATTTACTAATGTACTATATGAATGTAGATGTAAGAATAGAAACTTCTACTTTACCAAAACATCTGTTGGAGGTGCACAGGCAGCTGCATCTCTCCAAGTAGTCTGTGAAAAGAGGAGACATCATATAATAGTCAGCGAGTGCTGTGTAAAGTGCTTATGTAGTGCTGCTCACCTCTGTATAATAGGCACAGTACCCACAGTTTACACATAGTTTACACACACTGGTGGGAAAGGTCCATTGGCATGCATTATATAATGTAATCCTAGTTCCTCTGGCCTATGATAGAAATCTTATACCGTACCTTGATTTTTTGGAGGGCCCCCGGCGCAGACAACCTTCTCCTCGGAGCAGGTCTTACAGTTGGTGTAGGTTTGCACCATTAATCCTGGGGAAATGCACTTGTGTTATAACCTTCCAATCTTATAGAGAATAATAATGACAAGAAGCTGAATCTGGTATAAAATGTACTTACCACAGCTGTCTGCACCTGAGGAATGGAGAAGAAAGAAGACATTACTGACCGTCCTCGTTGTCAGACTCAGAAACCTCTCATCTCTGGGTCTCCTTATTATTACATGATGTCAGTGCCTCTGTGTTCGTCACTTTGTTTTCTAGATTTCCATTGACAGAAATCTCTGAGCGGCCCTAGAACGTTCCGGGCCTCTATAGAGCGCAGCAGCTCCTAGTGCAAACATCCCTGGCAGCCAATCAGGTGCCGGCTTTCATATGTCCAGTACAGGGTAGGAGATAACAGCAGTGATCTGACTGGTGGCTGTGGGGATCTCTAGTTTGGGTCTACATTACTATTACTCCCAAGAAGCCTGTGTGTGTAATGCATTTACCGTACTTTCCGGCGTATAAGTCGACCCCCAACTTTTCCTTTTAAAATATAGGGTTTGGGCTATACTTGCCATATAAGACTACCCCTGAATGTCCAGCCCTCCCTGTCTTCAAGATGACCTTCTCCAGTCCAGGGAACTGACTAGGATCTGTGGATGGCACTGTTATGGGGAGGGGGATCTGTGGATGGCACTGTTATGGGAGGGGGATCTGTGGATGGCATTGTTATGGGGAGGGGGATCAGTGGATGACACTGCTATGGGGGGGGGGGATCTATGGATTACACTATATAGCATCTTCTGCTATATGTGTCATCCACAGATCCCCTCCCTATAACAGTGTCATCCACAGATCCCCCTCCCCATAACAGTGTCATCCACAGATCCCCCTAAACAGTGCCATCCACAGATCCCCCTAAACAGTGCCATCCACAGATCCCCCTCCCTATAACAGTGTCATCCACAGATCCCCCTCCCCATAACAGTGCCATCCACAGATCCCCCTAAACAGTGCCATCCACAGATCCCCCTAAACAGTGCCAGCCACAGATCCCGCTCCCCATAACAGTGCCATCCACAGATCCCCCTCCCCATAACAGTGCCATCCACAGATCCCCCCTAAACATTGCCATCCACAGATCCCCCTCCCCATAACAGTGCCATCCACAGATCCCCCCCTAAACAGTGCCATACACAGATCCCCCTCCCCGACGCTCAGAGGAGTATACATTTATAAACTGTAATCCGTAACTTTAACTTTAAATCAGTGCTCATCTCTTTACTAGGGTAACTTACTCTCAGCTCCGGTAACAGGCAGTGCGGGTGGCACTTACTCACTGACGTCACGCGCCTGCACCGCCTAGTGGGACGTTGGTGAGTAAGCGCCGCCTGCACTGCCTGTTACTAGAGCTGAGAGTAAGGTACCCTAGTAAAGAGATGAGCGCTGATTTAAAGTTAAAGTTACGGATTACAGTTTATAAATGTACTCCTGTGAGCGGCGGGGCCCTGTATATTTTAACCCCCAGGGTGTTAGAAAGCAGTTTTATACGCCAGATAATACGGTATATGTCATATTATAGCACGTGTTATATCTATACTATACTATAGAAGAACTCACCTTGTTTATTTGGACACCTCCCTAAAAGTGAGAAATGAAGAAAAGCAGAATTACTAATAGAAAACAATAGAGAACAGAAATCCCCTGTACATGAGGGCTCTATTTATAACACTGCAATAATACAAGAGAAAACTGCACGCATAGCAATTCCCAGTATAGAACATTTTATTCCAATAGCTCCCTCCTGTCACTAGGCTGTAGGGAAAGGAAAACGAGCAGAAAACATCCTCTCTGACAACCTACCAGACACGTAGAAGATAAGTACAATGGTAGACAGAAGAAGATTCCACTTACGGTGGTTTGAGTCCTGGACTATAACCTTGACCTTTTCTTTGAGTCGCTGGAAATGGAGTCCAATGATGTGAAGAAGCTGGACCTCTAAGATATATAAAGAGGAGAAGAATGAGAGTCCGATCCCCTCATCTATCAGTCTGAGCCCCCAACACACTAATTCCTATTAATAAGAGAAGTAGAATTTCCACCTACACATAAAATATTGTACTTACCCTTAAAATCTATATCCAGGATGACGTCCACAGATTTTTTATATTCAGACGCAATTTCGGATATAGCATATTTATCTGGAAGGAAAATACAATAATTATCTATCTATCTAATATATTAAGATCAGTGTATGTGTGTGTGTGTTTGTCCGCTAAAGGAATCCGCACCGTCGCATTTACACTCGCGAAATTTGGCACACAGGTACATCAGGTGTCAGGGAAGGTTTTAGACCACGTCTCAGCTCTCTATCACGTACCGTTCCTGAGATAATCCCAAAAAATGCATTAGCCAATAGACGTTTGGTCACATGACCCTTATCAGTCAATAGAAGCTAGCAGGTCCTCCAGCCTCCACATACACAATTTTACTCCAGGTTTCCATAACAACCCAGCCATTTATCTTCACTGCTGTAGGAGAGCTTTAAAGGAAATCTGTCACAAGGATAATTGCTATTGAAGCCATGGCCTAATAGCACTTAGCACCTTATTTCAAGATGTGCTTTTGTTCCAGCAATAGATGTTTTTATCCTCTGAAAATCCAGTTTATTTGGTATGCAAATGAGCTAGTAAGGTGCCCAGAGGGGTGTCACTCTTGCAGGAAGGAGCCCAGGCACACCTCCTGCCGCAATGTGTCCACCTTAAAACCCTGCCCGAGACCACACTAAGCCACGCCCTGATCTTGTTAGGCCACGCCACCCCGCCACTGAGCTGACAGGGGGTGGCGTGGAGGTCACTGTCAAGGGGGTGGTATGCTGTGAAAGTCACTGTTAAAGGGGAAGGCTGCCGTAAAGGTCAAAGTTAAGGGGGTGGGCTGCTGTGGAGGTCCAATTTTAAGGGACAGAGCACTGTGGGGAGGGGTTAGTGTTAAGGGGTGGGGGGATGTGGATGTCACTGTTTTGGGGCCGGGGGGGATGTAGATGTCACTGTTATAGTGGATAGTGCTGATATCTTTTAACGACGCACAGAAACATTAAATGAAATAGATTAAATATACCCGAGCGAAGCCGGGTCCTTCAGCTAGTAGATTACATAAAATAGAGATAATAGTAATAATATAATTACCCAGTATGCCGACTTCATCCTCAAGGTAGTCCAGGACCCTTTTTTCTGCGATTTTGGCAAACCGCTTGATGTTGACATAAGCTTCTATTGAGTCAATGTCATCGACTTGGCTTTTGATGAAGGTGTTGAATTCTTCCATAGCCATTTTCCCTCTGGAGTCGCATGGTATGCAACAGAGAGACAGTCCGATGAAGACAGATGTTACGAGCAGTAGAAGCCACATGGTCTGGATAGAACCAGACATCTTTAGTAAAATCGCTTCCTGTAGCAAATAATCACTAAGGACGCAAGAGAGCAGAACTATGTCCCACTGAGAAGACAACAGCACTGCACCGGTTACAGCATCAGGCGCCGGTTAAGAGACAATGTCTTTATGACATCATCAGAATATGCAAATGAGGCTCTGAAACAAGCAATTGGATTGGTTGAAAATGTAATATGCTAATTAGGCTCTGAACCACATAAGCTATTGGATTGGTGGAAAATTTAATTGTGGCATCATCACATTCATTATGCAAACTAGGCTCTTGAACATCAGATGTTAGAAGTAAAGTATGTTGACTTTAAAAAACTTTTTTTTAAATATACCGTATTTTTAGCCCCATAAGACACTTTTTTCTCCCCAAAAGTGGGGGGAAAATGTCTTTGCGTCTTATGGGATGAATATTAATGAGTGCTTCCATTATGGAAGCACTAATTAGTACCAGAGGACCGGGAAGTGGTGAAGGCTCAGTTATCCCCGCTGTCACCGCCAGTTCTGTGAGAAGGTCTGGCAGACGTTCTTCTCTACCTCTTGCATGACATTCTTTGTTTTGGATTCACTTTGTCATCTCCTTTCCTTCTCCCAGGTGTCACCTATTTAGACTAATTGTCTCCCTTTATATTCCCTCCCATACTGCCTCACTTTGCGGTTTATACTACTTCCTTGATGAGGTGTTCACTGCTGGAGGCTGCTGCTGTTTCCTCAGATAAGTCTTTTTCCTTTATTTGTGTTTCCTTGCTGGCTTGATTCTAAGTGACCCTGACTCTGTCCGTATTAAGTGCAGGGAGCCAGTGGTCGTGTCCTCTCACTATTATAGGGTTTTCAGGTGTCACACAGTATTAGGTACGTGGGCATGCAATCGTCTACCATAGAGACCCTTGAATGGGCATAGCAGTCAGGGAGAGCTCTAGGGGTTTTATAGAGATCACCCATATGCTCCTTAGTTTGGGATCAAGCCAGTCGGATGTTTATTTATATAAGTTCCAGCTTTCTGCAACATCATCCATGACACCCGCTTCCTGGTCCTCGGCTGTCAGCTGTGCTTTGGCTGTGAGGGCGTTCTGTTACCTCAAGCCGTGCGTGTCAGTTCACAGCACAGCCAGCGGCAGAATGAGCAGGAGGAGCGCTGGAGGTGAGGAATGGCTACGTCCAGAGCAAGAGAGGTAAGTGTTTTTATTTATTTTATGTGCTCTGTAACATGGGGGCTGCATACATGAGGCTGGGGGTTGATATGAGGCAATGGGGGTTGATGAGAGGCATTGGGGTTGATGAGAGACATGGGGGCTGATGAGAGACATGAGGCTCTTATCTGAGGTCTGATTGCGGGTCATTCAGATTGGGGTCTGAGCTAAGGTCTGATTTGGGATATGATCTGAGGTCTTATTTGGGTCTTTTTAACATTGGGGGTCTGATTGGGGGTCTGATTGGGGGTCTGACTTGAGGGCTAATGAAAAATATTTTTTTCTTATTGTCCTCTAAAACCTAGCTGCGTCCTATGGGCCAGTGAATTTTATAGTGCATCAGTTTTTAATGGCTGTTAAAGAAGGCTATTAAAATCAGATGTAGTTCATTTTCTTTTCTTTTTTTTACCCAACCACTGCAGTACCCAGGCTCGGACTGGCCCACAGGGGTACAGGGGAATCACAGGGGTACAGGGGAATCCCCCGGTAGGCCCCTGAGCAAGGTGGGCCCCTAGTCTCCCACCCCCTGCACAAGTGGCACATAACACAGTAGACTTACTGCACTACATACATATATTCAGTGTACAGGACCTCCACCAGCCAAGTGTCACGGCTGGAGGTGGGGGAAACCCCCAGCCGTGCGGTGCCAGAAGATGGTAGGGTTACCCCTTGGCCGGGACCACAGAGTTAGGGAGCAGGTCACCTCCTATTGCGTCCCTAACGCTGACCCTGTCTCCTGTCAGTATGAGCCGACCTTGGTGGTAGGAGGGCTCATACGCCGGAACCTAAAAGTCCCTGCAAGCCCTCAAGTCGGCCCTGAACTAGGGGACAGAGTAAGACGACCTGCTCCTCCTAGACACGGAGGAGCAGGAGTCTCAACGGCCAAGCAACACAGGGGATACAAAAACAGCTATGGCAGTGGCAGTCAAATGGAACCAACTCATCACTCACCTGCCACAGACAACACAACCAGGAACCCATGTGCAGGTGCTGTAAGTACAAGACACAACGGACACAGCACACACCAGACATCACACAGGAACCCTGGACCATAAGCTGCAATAACACAAAACCCCACACACACCTAGATAACACCGTGTAACAAAGGTTTTAAACTTATGACTGGAAGGGTGGCCCTTACAAGAAGGATGGCATCCACAGGAGGCTGCTTCAGCCAAGCATGACTGAAAGCAACCTACTGAGCTGTGCTCCAGACACAGGCTTTATAGGGCAAAGTGGCCACACCCACCGGTCAACCACACCCAGTGACACAACACACACACACTGGGAAGGAAGTTAACCCTTCCAACACACAGAAGGGAAAATACACATACAGGGGAAGTGACCAACCTGATCACCCTGTGGCTGTTGCCGCTGGCAACAACATGGGTGGCAGCCGTCCTGGGAGACAGCCCGAAGGCCGAGACACTGCCACCACATGTACATAATACCAAACGTTGCCACGGGCAGCCACAGTGAAAGGACGATGTCCGTGCGCACCAAACAACAACACGTGCACACCAGACATACAAACAAAGTGCATCCACACACGCACACAACTCCCCGGGAACCGCACACATAGCTGTTGTCCGCGGCAACCGCACTGAGGCCAACTACAATATGCCTAAGCTGCGGTTGAAACAACAACCACAACCGCGGGCAACTGTATGCGGCTCCCAAGGAGTCACGACCATAACCGTGGCCGTGACACCAAGGTTAACATAAAAACGTGTTAGATTATTTATTATATTGGAATGTATCCGCACGGTGGGCCCCAAACTACATTTTACTGGTGGGCCCTAGGTACCCCAGTCTGACACTGGCAGTACCCCTAGTGTGCCTAATGCCTCCACAGTGCACCCTGGACATCCAATGGTCCCCATAGTGCCCTAGTATATAAAGGCCCCCACATAGTGCCCCAGTATATAAAGGCCCCCACATAGTGTCCCAGTATATACTGGCCCTCACATAGGATTGCAGTATATATAAAGGCCCCCACATAGTGCCCCAGTATATAGAGGCCCCCACATAGTGCCCCAGTATATACTGGTCCTCACATAGGATTGCAGTATATATAAATGCCCCCACATAGTGCCCCAGTATATAGAGGCCCCCACATAGTGCCCCAGTATATACTGGTCCTCACATAGGATTGCAGTATATATAAAGGCCACCACATAGTGCCCCAGTGTATTTAATGGACCCACCTCTGGAAGTGCCTACAGGTGCTTTTTAAAAAAAAAATCTCACCTCATCCACTTGAACGCCAGGCAACAGCATAGTGTATCCACTTTTAACGCCCATTAGACGGGTGCACTCCTGTGCAGTCCGTCTGGCACTGAAAACGGACAAAAATAGGACATGTAATATTTTTTTGACGCCTGCTATGCACTGGCTTTTAAAAAAAACAGCCATGTAAATAGGCCCTTAGACTTTGGTTCTGTCACGTGAATAGAGCCTAAACCTTTTAGCATCAATGTAGAAAATAACATAGTTGTTGTGGACATCGACCAGGTTTTCCTGGCTCTTTCCATCTCTCTGTTACCCATGCAACATCACCTACTAGCACACGGTCATGTCACAAATAACACAATGGGCACATTGTGTCCAGAGCAACAGGGGAGCACTAGGAGGACCAGGTGTCCGAGCCGAGCTGGCATGAGCCAGGGCCCATAATAAATTGGGTGAACATGCTCTACTTGCAAACCAAGGATGGAGACAGGAAGCTCACTAGACCCACCTGTAGCTGGTTCTATCGCCCATGATAACTATAAGGGATGAGCGAACTTCATCTTTTGAAGATCGTGTTCGGGTTGTGGTATATGCTGAATTGTGTTATAGATTCTGTTACCACGGACCATAACGCAATTCCATGACAGAATGCATAACGGAATGCCTTTAGAGGCATTCCGTTATTCATTCCGTCATAATAGAAGTCTATGGGCTGCATAACGGATCCATCCGGTTTTCGCTATGCATTCCGTCATGGAATTGCGTTACGGTCCGTGGTAACAGAATCCATAACACAATTCAGCATATACCCCAACCCGAACTCGAACTTCAAAATATTAAATTCTCTAATCCCTAATAGCTATGATTACTTCCAGACAGCAGCTATTAAGGCCTCATGCACACGACCGCTCCACAATTTGCGGAACGGACCGTGGGCCCATTGTAGAAATGCCTATTCTTGTCCGCAAAACGGACAAGAATAGGACATGCTATATTATTTCGCGGGGGCACGGAACGGTGCAACGGATGCAGACAGCACACGGAGTGCTGTCTGCATATTTTGCGGCCCCATTGAAGTGAATGGGTCCGCATCTGAGCCGCCAAAACTGCGGCTTGGATGCGGACCCGAACTACGGTCGTGTGCATGAGGCCTAACTGATTCTGCAGCAACCATTTTGTAGGAACACAATAAAAAACACAAGCAAACATATTTCCTCTAGAACGTTGGCACAGCTAGTACTACCGGTCTGCTCTACGCTTCTGCACTAACATGATACTTCCCAGGATTTCCATGAATAGCTTTTGCTCCTGCTTCGAAGATCAGAAATTTCATCTGTTAGGGAATAGTCGATACTGCAGTTCCCTAATAAATAAATGTAGCATGTTAGGCTACTTTCACACTTGCGGCAGTGTGATCCGGCGGGCAGTTCCGTCGTCTGAACTGCCCGCCAAATCCGCCGATTTTGATGTGACTGAAAGCATTTGTGAGACGGATCCGGATGCGGATCCGTCTCACAAATGCATTGCAAGAACGGATCTGTCTCTCCGCATGTCATGCGGACAGACGGATCCGTCTTGTATCTTTTTTCACATTTTTACCGGTCTGCACATGCACAGGCCGGAAGGACGGATCCGGCATCCCGGTATTTTGAATGCCGGATCCGGCACTAATACATTCCTATGGGGAAAAATGACGGATCCGGCATTCAGGCAAGTCTTCAGTTTTTTTCGCCGGAGATAAAACCGTATCATGCTACGGTTTTATCTTTTGCCTGATCAGTCAAAACGACTGAACTAAAGACATCCTGATGTATCCTGAACGGATTTCTCTCCATTCAGAATGCATGGGGATGAAACTGATCAGTTATTTTCCAGTATAGAGCCCCTGTGACGGAACTCTATGCCGGAAAAGAAAAACGCTAGCGTGAAAGTACTCTAACCAGAGCTTTAACCCCTTCACTACCGAGCCACTTTTTTCACATTAATCCCAGGCTGATTTTGCAAATCTGACATACTCTATTATGTGGTAATAACTTTGCAACTCTTTTTCATATCCAAGCCATTCAGAGATTGTTTTCTCATGACACATTGTACTTCATGTTAGTTTTTAAATTTGAGTCAATATATTTCACCTTTATTTATTTTAAAAAAAAAGATAGAGAAAATCTGGAAAAATTCACTATTTTCTTAATGGCAAATATTGATACCTCACAAAATAGTTATTACTTTACATTTTCCATATGTCTACTATATGTTGGCATCGTTTTGTAAATGTAATTTAATTTATTTAGGACTCTAGAAGGCTTAGAATTTTAGAAGCAATTTCTAAAAATTTTAGCAAAATTTCAAAAGCCATCTTTTTTTAAGCACCAATTCAGTTGTAAAGTGTTTTTTAGAGGCTTACATAATGGAAACTACACCCCTGTAATTATTCAAAATCATTGTTACAAACTTTGTTAACCCTTCAGATATTCCACAAGAATTTAAGGAAAATGGAGGTGAAATTTCAAAATTTCCTTTTTTTTGTTTTAGATTTTCGATTTTCTTACATTATTACTGTAACATAGCAAGGGTTAAAAGGAAAATAAATATCAATATTTGTTTCCCTGATTCTGCCGTTTACAAAGACCCCCCATATGTTCACAAAAAGGACGTATGAGCGTATAGCAGGTTTCAAAAGGGAAGGAGCGCCATAGGGCTTTTGGAGTACAGATTTTGCAGGATTGAATTTTGGGAGCTATGACGCATTTGAAGACACCCTGGGGTACCCCTACAGTGGAAACCCCCAAAAAGTGACCCCATTCTGAAAACTACACCCTCAAGGAATATTTCAAGGTGTGTAGTGAGCATTTTGACCTATCAGGCATTTCACAGAATTAGGAAACACTTGGCTGTGAAAATGAAAAATTGCAATTTTGTACAGAAAAAGTTGCTTTACACCCAAATGTTTCACTTAGGGGGTAATAGGACAAAATGCACCCCACATTTTGTTACCCATTTTCCCCCGAATAAGGCAACACCCCACATGTGCTTGTAGCTTACTGTATGGGCACACAGAAGGGCTCTAGATTTATGCTGCTAAATATGTATTCTGCAGGCCTGAATTTGCAGGAGTGCATTTTAGGTGCCAAGTCACACGTTAATAATTCCTGAGGCCCCCATAAATAAATAAAAACAAGAAGTGACCCCATTTTAGAAAGTGCACCCCTGTACGAACATTGGAGTGGAAAGGGCACCTTAGACCAAACTGGAGTTTCACAGAAGGCAGAAACACTTGTCAAAGGATTTAAAAGCTCACGGCTGTAAAAATGAAAAATTACAACCAGATCCCCAGGGCTAACAGGAGAAAATGCACCCCAATATGTGTTACCCATTTTCTCCCCATTATGGAAACACCCCATATGTGCTTGTAGCCTGCTGTATGGGCGCACAGCAGGCAAAATGCTAAATATGGATTTTGCTGGCAGGCCTGAATATGGATTTTAGGTGCCATGTCGCACGTTAATGATTCCTGAGGTCCCCAGAAATTAAAAACCCCAGGAAGTGACCCCATTTTGGAAAGTGCACCCCTGTATGAACATTTTAAGGGGTGGAAAGCGCACTATTGGCCAAACTGGTGTTTTACAGAAATGAATATGTAGTGGTTGGTGAAAAGTGGATCTGTAAGGCTACTTTCACACTGGCGTTTTGGCTTTCCATTTGCGAGATCCGTTCAGGGCTCTCACAAGTGGTCCAAAACCGATCAGTTTTGCCCTAATGCATTCTGACATTGCTCCTAGCAACCAGCATTCCGGCGATTGAACAGCCTGACATATCTGTCCCACCACTACCGTATTTTTCGCCGTATAAGACGCACCGGCGTATAAGACGCACCTAGGTTTTTGGGGAGGAAAATAAGAAAAAAAATATTTTTAACCAAAAGGTGTGCTGTGGGTTTGGAACTAGGTGGTCTGTGGATGGCACTATTACTGGGGATCTGTGGATGACGGACACTGTTATGGGGGGATCTGTGGATGACGGACACTTATGGGGGGATCTGTGGATGACGGACACTGTTATGGGGGGAACTGTGGATGACGGACACTGTTATGGGGGAACTGTGGATGACGGACACTGTTATGGGGGATCTGTGGCTTTCACTGTTACAGGGGGATCTGTGGCTGGCACTGTTACAGGGGGGGGGGGGGTCTGTGGATGGCACTATTATACATGTGTCATCCACAGACCCTCCCAGCCCATAACTGTGCCATCCACAGATCCCCCGCCGCTCCAGTATACTAATATAATATGTCTTATTCAATTAATAGTTATTAAATATGCCTCTTTATTGCTAAAAGTACCTTAAATCCTAAGCGCTTCAGTACAATGCCGGCAGGCCGGGCAGCCGGCGCGGCGTGTCACTCACTGACGTCACTTGCCTGTGCCGCCTGCTTCATTCATAAAGTAGGCGGCGCAGGCACGTGACATCAAGGAGTTACGCTGCCGCCCGCCCGGCCTGCATTGTACGGATGCGCTTAGGATTTAAGGTACTATTAGGCATAAAGGGGCATATTTAATAACCATTAATTGAATATGACATATTTTATTAGTACACCGGAGCGTGACGTGCCTCTGGACTGACGCTCCTTTACCATTGACTATATTGGGGGTGGAGGCTGAGTTCCGGTGGCAGTATGGCAGCGCACAGTAAGAGGCCGCCAGAACTCCACCACCGCCCTCATTATAGTCAATGGGGATGGATTGTCAGTCCAGGGTTACATGTAAATCACCGGCAGGATCCGACAGCCTGCCCTGCCGCTAATGAGAAATTAGCCTAAAACTTGGTCAGCGACTGCCAGAGATACTTAAAAAGAATGGAGGGCCACAGCAGCGTCTCGCCAGAAAACTTCTTTATTCAGGAACACTCCTCACAATAAGGCATATAAAAAGTAGTTTGCAGCAACATTTCGGCTAGGAGTAGTCTTTGTCAAGCATGTTAACAAGTTAAAATCACAGCCTATAAGTAGCACATGACAGGCCCACCCACACCGCTAAGCAGCCAATAAGATTCAAATTTATGTATAACACACCTGTGTATGAAATCAATGGGGACCGACATGCTGAAATAGATTAGCCAGCTGTAGAAAAACGTACCTACAGTCATGTGAAAAAATTAGGACACCCTTTGAAAGCATGTGGTTTTTTGTAACATTTTTAATAAAAGGTTATTTCATCTCCGTTTCAACAATACAGAGAGATTAAAGTAATCCAACTAAACAAAGAAAACTGAAGAAAAGTCTTTTCAAGATCTTCTGTAAATGTCATTCTACAAAAATGCCTATTCTAACTGAGGAAAAAGATAGGACACCCTCACATGTATTCCCTCTTAAATTGGCTCAGATCTCACACAGGTATATCACACCAGGTGCACATAATTAGTAGATCGTTACTCTGCATGTTGAATGAGGCTTGCCCTATTTAAACCTCAGACATTTAGTTTGGTGTGCTCCTGACTGTTGAAGTGAGAGTGAGCACCATGGTGAGAGCAAAAGAGCTGTCAGAGGACTTCAGAAAAAAGATTGTAGCAGCCTATGAGTCTGGGAAGGGATTTAAAAAGATCTCAAAAGATTTTGAAATCAGCCATTCCACTGTCCGGAAGATAGTCTACAAGTGGAGGGCTTTCAAAACAACTGCCAACATGCCCAGGACTGGTCGCCCCAGCAAGTTCACCCCAAGAGCAGACCGCAAGATGCTAAAAGAGGTCTCCAAAAACCCTAAAGTGTCATCTCGAGAACTACAGCAGGCTCTGGCTACTGTTGATGTAGAAGTACATGCCTCTACAATCAGAAAGAGACTGTACAAGTTTAACTTGCATGGGAGGTGTGCAAGGAGGAAACCTTTGCTTTCCAAGAGAAACATCGAGGCCAGACTGACATTTGCCAGAGATAAAGTTGACAAAGACCAGGACTTCTGGAATAATGTTCTTTGGACAGATGAGTCCAAAATTGAATTATTTGGACACAACAGCAGAGGACATGTTTGGCGTAAACCAAACACAGCATTCCAAGAAAAGAACCTCATACCAACTGTGAAGCATGGAGGTGGAAGTGTCATGGTTTGGGGCTGCTTTGCTGCAGCAGGACCTGGTCAGCTCACCATCATAGAATCCACGATGAATTCTACTGTGTATCAGAAGGTGCTTGAAGAACATGTGAGACCATCAGTTAGAAAATTAAAGCTGAAGCGGAACTGGACCATGCAACATGACAATGACCCAAAACATACTAGTAAATCAACCAAAGATTGGCTGAAAAAGAAGAAATGGAGAGTCCTGGAATGGCCAAGTCAAAGTCCAGATTTGAATCCCATTGAGATGCTGTGGGGTGACTTGAAAAGGGCTGTACGTGCAAGAAACCCCTCAAACATCTCACAGCTGAAAAAGTTCTGCATTGAGGAGTGGGGTAAAATTTCCTCAGACCGATGTCGAAGACTGGTAGATGGCTACAAGAACCGTCTCACTGCAGTTATTTCAGCCAAAGGAGGTAACACTCGCTATTAGGGGCAAGGGTGTCCTATCTTTTTCCTCAGTTAGAATAGGCATTTTTGTAGAATGACATTTACAGAAGATCTTGAAAAGACTTTTCTTCAGTTTTCTTTGTTTAGTTGGATTACTTTAATCTCTCTGTATTGTTGAAACGGAGATGAAATAACCTTTTATTAAAAATGTTACAAAAAAACCACATGCTTTCAAAGGGTGTCCTAATTTTTTCACATGACTGTATGTGAGGCCATCATATACATGGCTCCTCCGTCCCTCCAGCGTCCCATGATCGGCAGTGCGCATGTCTGCATACGTCATCGCATGCGCCACCACGCGGCGGCGCGCGTATGACGTGCCCAAGTGAATCAGAATGCATAGTCCACGCCGGACAACTTACATCATCAGGCGGCGGCCGACTAACGTCACAAGGCCACTCCCTTCAGCTGGCTAATCTATTTCAGCATGTCGGTCCCCATTGATTTCATACACAGGTGTGTTATACATAAATTTGAATCTTATTGGCTGCTTAGCGGTGTGGGTGGGCCTGTCATGTGCTACTTATAGGCTGTGATTTTAACTTGTTAACATGCTTGACAAAGGCTACTCCTAGCCGAAACATTGCTGCAAACTACTTTTTATATGCCTTGTTGTGAGGAGTGTTCCTGAATAAAGAAGTTTTCTGGCGAGACGCTGCTGTGGCCCTCCATTCTTTTTACATGCCATTGGACCGCTTTGGATCTGCGTTCCCCTGCCCAGCTGCTGCGTATTCACCATTTCTGCTCTTCATAAGCCGTTTGTGTTGCTGCTCCTGAACCAATCTATTTTCCCTACAATTTGATCCGGGGAGCGTGCACCAGGGGAGTATTCCTGCTGTCTACACTTCTATGTGAATATGGATGTACCCCCAGGCTCGGGTAAGAGCATGGACACCCCCAACACCTCGGCATATATGTATACAGAGGAGGAAATATTGAAATTGATTGGATCCGAATTCAGTGATGTTTCCTTCTTAAGCACTCCCTCCATTGATCTGCTCAAACGCAAATGTGAACAGGAGTCTAAAAGACTGACCACGATGGAGTTACATCTGAGCACTTTGAGAGAGTACTATAGGAACCGCCGGATCCCGAGAGGTTTACGTTCTCATCTACGACCCAACCTCTTTCCCAACGATACAGATTTCTGTATGAAATTCGAGGCGGTGAGTAACAAGTACTCCTTTGAATTGATATTGCTCAATATTGACTTTTTGTGTAAGGAGGTTGAGAAAATTAAAGGTGTGATTGTCGAGCTGAATGCGCAAATCCAGGCTTTGACCAGTGTTGAGGAATACACGGTACACACTGATAAAATAGCACAGCAAGCCCTACGCCACAGAAGTGAAACTGAGCGCGTTAAAAGGGAAAAATGGCATCGTGATCTGGAGGATTACCAGTCCGGAAAAGTGTACAACTGGCGCAATCAACAGCCACAAGGGAAGCCTAGGAGGAGGCGTAATAAGAGGTTTGACCACAATCATTTTGGTTTCTCCACCGTCTCCGATTCTACTGATGAACCCTCCACGTCAGCCCCTTTTTTAGGTCAACTAGGCGACGGGGATGTCGCCGGGGTGGAAGAAAGCACCATCGGCCACGTAAAAGGGAAGCCACCTCAGAATCAAGCGATGTCTGCGAGATCAACCAGACGCAATCCACGGAGATAACACAATTAGTCATTAATATCTCCTCAGTACCACTCACCCCCGTACAAATGTAACGGTCAGCAGAGGAAGAGACCGTAGAGCAGGACTCAAGTACAGTGCAGCAGACAAGGAGGCTGAAGTAGAAACCGGCTTTATTAAAAGAGAACTCTAACTGCCGGAGAAGCAGATTTACAATATGAACAGCTTTAGAATTCACAATAAAGATAATGGAAATTTGCATAAAGAACACAAATTAATCACAAACACAAGTACAGACAATAGCAGGCTACTCTCTTCTAGGTAGTCCTATCTGTCCCCGCTACCCGGGGTGCACCTCTACGGTGCACTAAACTAAATCCTATTCCACTATGCCCTAGCTCAGGTTAGCATCAGTGCACTCACAGTTCGGTGTCCGCACATGCAGGCAGGTACAGTCTGGGTCCCGATCTGGTTGCTTGCTTGCTTGCTTGCTTGCTTGCTTCAGCGTGGCTCAGCTCTGGCCTCTCTTTGTAGTCTCTGTAACTCTGGTTAGAGATAATCAGCAGCTCTGGACGTGTAATCAGGCAGGGCCTGGAATTCACTCACAGTTCCTCTGGTAAGTGCCTCACACTACAGCAGTCTCTCTTCTACACCAGGACACATCAGCTCAGTCAGAGAGCAAACACACTCTAATGTCCCAGATACTGTGTCAGCAGGCAGGGAGCAATCACTCTAATCTTCCCTGTGGATCTCCCTCTCAGTGCACAGCGTCCTTCTTCCTGTGTACTCAGACACCTTCAGCCCAGGCTCTCTGCTCAGCCCGGGAAAAACTTAACTCCTTGTCCTCTGGAAACAACTCCTCTCACTGTCCTACTCAGCCACAGTGGCCTCTGGTGGCTGGAGGGAAACATGACAGTCTGCTATATATATATGTGTTGGAAATGTTGCTGGATGATCAGGGCTGCCTCTTACACAGACACGGGTATTGAGTCGGGGACTCAGTTTCTCTCCTACTGTCGATAGAGACTGGTTTTCTCTAGAGTTAGATTTACAACGTTTCTTTAGAAACTTACGCCTAAAATGTTTTTTTGCATCTAAAAATGTTGAAGCTAATAAAACACCTGTGATTAGTAATAACAATACAGCGTTATTAACATGTAAAGAATTTCAACTTAGGAAACCCAGTGTCTTTTCACCACCTCATACCAACCATGTGGTTGAATCGTACATTCACATTGTGCATAAACAGATCGAATCTTTAAATCCCACTGGTGGTAGGAATAACCTCTCGATTCCTGAACGACAGGCTATCATGTCATTGGAACGAGACACCCGCATTACCATTAAGCCTGCAGATAAGGGTGGGGCGGTGGTCGTTATGGACACTGCGATGTACATTGGAGAGATAGACAGACAATTGAGTGATCTTGAGGTTTATAAGAAACTACCCGGTGATCCCAAATGGGATATTATGCGTGACATCGGGGTGATATTGGAAGAGGCACTATCAAGTTCCATTATAGATGATGGTTTGCATCAATACCTCATGGTGCCCCACCCTATCACCCCGATGTTATACATACTCCCCAAGATTCACAAGAGATTGATTGACCCACCGGGCCGACCGATTGTCTCTGGTAGGGGCTCGGTCTTCAATCCATTGTCTGTCTTTCTGGACAAGCTATTGCAGGTCCGTGCGACCTCCGCCCCATCCTATATCAAGGATACCGGGCATTTTCTTTCTAAATTACAGGATTTACAACTGCCCGCCCAATTTTTGTTGGTCAGTTTCGATGTAGTGTCTTTGTACACTTCGATTGACCATACATATGGGTTAGATGTCGTCGATGTGGCCCTGACCGACATGGGGCTCTCCCCGGGTGTGTGCCGATTTGTCCTCCGCCTCTTGGAGGTGGTCCTGAAGAGGAGTTACTTCCTATTCGGGGACACCTTCTATCAGCAGCAGCGGGGTGTGGCCATGGGGTCCAATGTGGCCCCCACCTACGCTAACATCTTTATGGCTGAGGTGGAGGACAAACTCGTGTATCACTCCCCTTTCTTTGGGAGAGTCCTATGTTGGTGGCGCTACATCGACGACATCTTTATGATCTGGACAGGCACTTTGAATGAACTTGATAATTTTCATCTTCATTTGAACGCGGGTGTCCCGGGTCTGCAATTCACTATAACTGTTTCTCCTAGTGAGTTGCAGTTCCTTGATGTGCGAGTCTATGTGATGGAGGGTCTTTTGGCTACGGACCTCTATCGGAAGCCCACTGACCGCAACACTTTACTTATGCATGATAGCTACCACCCACATAGAATGCTTGACTCCCTTCCATGGAGTCAACTCTTAAGGGTGAAGAGAATTGTCTCTGATGAAGAAACATGTGCACAAAGGATTGACACGATGTGCACACGTTTCTTGGAACGAGGTTACCCGAAACCCCTACTTACTCGAACCAAACAGAGGGTGAGGCTGGTTGACAGGTGCACCGCACTACGGAAATCAACAAAGGCGGTCTCTGAGACTAGGGTTCCGTTTGTGTCCATCTTCGGCCGGGATAGCGGCAATATTGCCAATATCCTCAGAAAGGAATGGCATATACTCCAACGGGGTTTGCCAGATATAGAAGAGTTCAAATCCCCGCCGCTGATGGCATACAGACGGAACCCTAGTCTCCGTGATAGACTGGTTAAATCCGATGTAGGTGGCCAGTCACCGACACAAAAACTTCTTGCACCGCGCAAAAACGGGACTTATCCATGTTTATCTTGCTGTAATTGTGGTAACGTTCTCAAAGGTGAATATTTCTCCCACCCTTACAGTGGGAAAAAATATAAAATCAAGGGCTATTACACCTGCAGGTCACGGGATGTGATTTATGCCATCCAGTGCCCCTGCAGCCTTATTTATGTGGGAGAGACCACTATGGAGATTAGAGAACGTATTAACAAACACAAGAGCACCATACGCAAGATGAACATGGATAAGCCCGTTGCGAAACACTTCGTGGAGGCGGGGCATTCTGTTAACCAGCTTCGCTTTAGAGTTATTGACAGTGTGGGCCCCTTACGGAGAGGGGGTGACAGGGATGCGATATTAAGGAAGAAGGAACTCAAATGGATCTACACACTGAAATCCCTACAGCCATTTGGTTTAAATCTTGAATTTAATGTGGCTGGTATCAGCTAAAATCTGGATTTAATCAAGAAATATTTTTTATATGGCTGACTTCATATTTCTCCTCTGTTACAGTATTTTTTGCTTTGTTCTTTTAATTATGTGCCTTAATCACACCGCTTTATAGCATCATGATTATCATTGTAGTTTTTTCTACACACACCTGTGTATGATATATTATTTATCAATGGTAACCTGTGCACAGTGAAAATACTATTTGTCACCAATATCTAGTGATTCCTGTTCTCTTTATTATGCCTGCTGTACCTATGTGATGCCCATGTGTATTTACATGTCTCCCTGTTCCTTCCTTGCGCTAGTATTAATGGCAGTGCGCTTTCTATGCCTTATTGTTGTTATCCTTGGCGAGCGTTTTTGCACACTGTTCATGTACTACAGTGGTGCGATCGCCCTCCATGTACAGCCCCATTTGAGTCCTCATGCATATTCCAATCCGTAACGCCAGGTGGGAGTGGCCTTGTGACGTTAGTCGGCCGCCGCCTGATGATGTAAGTTGTCCGGCGTGGACTATGCATTCTGATTCACTTGGGCACGTCATACGCGCGCCGCCGCGTGGTGGCGCATGCGATGACGTATGCAGACATGCGCACTGCCGATCATGGGACGCTGGAGGGACGGAGGAGCCATGTATATGATGGCCTCACATAGGTACGTTTTTCTACAGCTGGCTAATCTATTTCAGCATGTCGGTCCCCATTGATTTCATACACAGGTGTGTTATACATAAATTTGAATCTTATTGGCTGCTTAGCGGTGTGGGTGGGCCTGTCATGTGCTACTTATAGGCTGTGATTTTAACTTGTTAACATGCTTGACAAAGGCTACTCCTAGCCGAAACGTTGCTGCAAACTACTTTTTATATGCCTTGTTGTGAGGAGTGTTCCTGAATAAAGAAGTTTTCTGGCGAGACGCTGCTGTGGCCCTCCATTCTTTTTACATGCCATTGGACCGCTTTGGATCTGCGTTCCCCTGCCCAGCTGCTGCGTATTCACCATTTCTGCTCTTCATAAGCCGTTTGTGTTGCTGCTCCTGAACCAATCTATTTTCCCTGCCAGAGATACTTGTCTGGACATGAGGTGAAGTGAAGAGGGAGCTGATAACCAAACAGCAGGTATGCAGTGACGTGCCATGAGAGCCAGGCAGGCCAAGCAGGTGGCAGTCAGGGTGTAGGTAAAGGGTGACCAGAGACAGTACTGACTCTAGGATGCCATCTTCCGCCCATCTCTGATGTCCATACCAGCCCAGCCCCAGCATAGGCCTGGTATAGAGGTGGGCAGATGGCATCCCAGAGGCAGTACTGTCTCAGTGCCTCTCTACAGTTATCCTGGCTGCCACATCAGAACCATGAATGCCAGACTGCCACGCCACCTATTTGGCCTGTCAGAGATCTGGCACTTCACTCATTGATTTATTACCATTATTATTGCATGCTGCTCAGCCTGGCTCAAACAGTGGTGCACACTGTAAACCCACCAGCTGTGCCACCATCCCCCCACACACAGACTCAGGGTCAGGGACAATGTCATCATTGTGACATCTGACATGACCACCCAACTTAATCACTACTAGTGCCACTAACTCCCTTTCTACCTCTGCTCTGTAGTAGACAGTCTCAGTCTGGACTCTTCTAGGGCGGCTCAGGGCTCACTCATCAGACTCAGGGCCTGGTCACAGTGGTCAGACTCAACAGTTCTTTGTCTTGACTGGAGTCTGAAGTGACACAGTGCACACTGCTGCTAGTGGACAGTCCGACTGACTCAGTCTCTTCTGCCGCGGCGCCGCCTCCTGCGCCTGCCTCCTGGCAATCTTCTGCTGGCTCTGGCTCCCGCGCTCCGCACTGTGTTTCCCGCCTGGATAGTGGGCGGAGCCGGAGGGAGCCAGGCCAGCGGCCAGCCTAATGATTGCCACTAGGAGAAGGAGGCGGCGAGGAGAAGGAGGCGGCGCCAGCCGCCAATCATGATGTATGTTAATTAGTCTAGCTAGTTCAGTTAACCAGTAGTGCGCCCGCCCGCCGCGACCACACAAATGAATCATCAGGGCCGGGCGGGCGCACGCACTAAACAGCTCTCTGCCTCAGACTCTGGCCGGCCGTTGCGCCGCAACCTGAAAAAAACTTACAATATAAAAACTTTCAGCCGGCGCCGGAGCGCCCCCCTGCAGTTTGGCGCCCGGGGCAACGGCCCCCCTGGCCCCCCCCACGCTACGCCCCTGCATAAACCCCCACTATGAGGTAGTCGATGCCTCTAATTGCAGAATGGAGAATTACAAAACGCCCCAGCATATCAGTCTGGACCGAGAAAGACCGGAATGGAAGGGACTTCGCCACCAGAATTGACACACCTCTTGCCCTGGTATTATACACAGCGTGATATGCCGCTCCCACCCAGGGTTTCTTCAGCGCCAAAAGTTTCTGCCCCTGCATATGTGTCTCCTGCAATACCAGTACATCAGGATTATGGTTCTTCAGGTAATTAAAGACAATATGGCGGATAAAGACCGGGGGCAAGGTAGTGGGACTGGGGGAGGAATGGAAGGAGGGGCTAGAACAGTTCAGAAGTAAAGGTTTAGGGTAAAAAATATACATAAACCCCTCAATTGTATGTATACTAATGCCAGAAGCCTCACTAATAAAACTGGGGAGCTGGAATTAGTGATGTGTGAGGAAAACTATGACATAGTGGGAATAACTGAGGCATGGCTGGTTGATAGCTATGACATAGTGGGAATAACTGAGACATGGCTGGATGATAGCTATGACTGGGCAGTTAATGTACAGGGTTACAGTCTGTTTAGAAAGGATCGCCAAAACGGGAGAGGGGGAGGGGTCTGCCTTTATGTAAAGTCCTGTCTAAAGCCCACAGTCCGAGAAGACATAAGTGAGGGACATGAACATGTGGAGTCACTGTGGGTAGAAATACATGGAGGCAAAAATAATAATAAAATACTAATAGGAGTTTATTATAAACCACCTAATATACCAGAGTCCACAGAAAATCTACTACTAAACGAGATAGACGAGGCGGCAAATCATAATGAGGTGGTTATTATGGGGGACTTCAACTACTCAGATATAGACTGGGAAACTGAAAGTTGTACAGTCGTGGTCAAAAGTTTTGAGAATTACATAAATATTGGAAATTGGAAAAGATGCTGCTTAAGTTTTTATAATAGCAATTTGCATATACTCCAGAATGTTATGAAGAGTGATCAGATGAACTGCATAGTCCTTCTTTGCCATAAAAATTAACTTAATCCCAAAAATCTTTCCCCCCAACACAGCTGCCCCTTCCCCATTGAGGTGCAGCCCGTCCCTACGATAGAGCCTGTAGACGATAGAGAAGTCGGACCAGTTCTCCAGGAACCCAAACCCCTCCTTCCTACACCAGTTCTTGAGCCACTTGTTAACTTCCCTAATCTCCCGCTGCCTTTCTTGTGTGGCTCGTGGTACAGGCAGTAATTCGGAAAACACTTTTCAGGTACTTGCACTAAGCTTTTGACCCAAATCCCTAAAATAATTTTTAAGGACTCTCCACCTTCCTCTAACTTTGTCATTGGTTCCAATATGGACCATGACCGCTGGATCTTCTCCAGCCCCTCCCAGTAATCTGTCAACCCAATCCGTGATGTGTCGAACACGAGCGCCAGGAAGACAACACACTGTTCGACGATCACGGTCTTTGTGACAGATTGCCCTTTCTGTACCCCTAATAATTGAGTCTCCCACTACCAGCACCTGTCTGCCCTGCCCTGCTCTCCTGGTCCCCTGTTTACTGGAGCTGACATTCCCCTGACTGGCAGAGGAAGTTTCCAGCTGCAGCAGTGCTGTCCCTGAACCGATATCCCCCTCATCTGCCAACCATCTGCCAACTTGTTGGCGTGTGACAAGGAAGGAAGTTCACTTGCTGGTTTTGGGGCCCACCGAGGATTTCCCCGGCTCCCCGGTGGGCCAGTCCTAGCCTGGCTGTATGAGATTTGTGTATATCCTTGCGCTGGTGGCAGGTGACGGATGGAGCTGAGCATGTGCAACCACCTCAGGAAGTGGATGTGTACAATTACTAAACAGATTAAACACCAGAGGGAACCATGATAATTAAGTAAAGAGAATATCTCACTGGGGCATTTTTGTAACAGAAAAAATACAAAAGTATCTCTAGCCTTTCTTCAGCACATATTGTGGTCCCTGACCCCATGGATTTCTGGAGTAGTCAGCTTGGAACAATGGCCTGATTTAGCCCAGTATGCCCCATCTATTCTGTCTTGTCCAGCCTCCAGTGTCATCTCAGGGAGGGTTTCAGCATGGCAGGGGGCATTAGAACATCGAAACAGACGAAGTTATCCTCTCCTAGTTTACAAAGCATCAGTTTTGTCAAAATGAATGAGATATCATGAGGATGGATCTGTGAGGATTTTCATACTCCTTCAGCTGAGGACAAGTAATAGCTCTTTGACTGCTACTGGCCCCATCATGCCGCTGGCCACCTGCCTGCCTACCATCATATTCAATCTGTACCTTAAAGCTGCTGCTGCCACCATGCCACTGCTGCTGTGTGTCTGTCTACAATCATGTTCTGTACTGTATCACTGCTGCCCCCTGACCCCACCATGCCACTGGTGCTCTGTGCCTGCCTACCATCAAGTTCTGTACTGTATGGCTGCTGCTGCCCCCTGACCCCACCATGCCACTGCTCATGCCTGCCTACCATTATGTTCAATCTCTAACTTGAAGGGGTATTCCCATCTTCTTGATGATATTTCATTAATTTATATGCCCCCCTGTGAATGTTTTTCCAAATATAAAGCATTTAAAAAACCCTACTATTCTCTGTAAAATCGCATTATTGAAATCAATTGTTTATCTGCACTGCCCATGGATATGGCCACTGCTCGCCTGCCGCATCCATGGGCCGCGCTTGCGCAGTAGTTATCTAGTGGCCGGCCTCCCACTCACACTGTGAGCGCGCATGTCACCGGACGTGCGCGCGCGTCCGCCCGAACAGAAAGAGAAGGCCGTATGGGGGAAGAATGGTTTCCTATCAGAGGAGGAGGGGAGTTGTCCGGGCTTTCAGCGTTCAGCAGCGCAGCTGTGCCGGCCTCCCCCCCCCTTCAATTTCAGTATAGCCGCGGATTTTTTCTTTAAATAAAATTTATGTGGCGAAATAATTGGTGGGCAGTGCGCCCTCCCCCCGCCCTTCCCATTATTAAAAATCATTGGTGGGCAGTGCGCCCTCCCCCTCCCCCCCATCATTGGTGGCAGTGGCAGTTCCGATAGGAGTCCCAGCAGTGTAATGCTGGAACTCCGATCGGTTACCATGGCAGCCAGGATGCTACTGAAGTCCTGGCTGCCATGGTCATGTGCTCTGCAGCAATATACTTACCTGCGCTGTGGCCGCCCACGCTCCTTCTTGTAACTCGTAACTGGTCTGTGCGGCGCATTGCTAGAAGCATAAGCAATGCGCCGCACAGACCGGTGAGTTACAAGAAGAAGGAGCGTCGGGAGGCCACAGTGCAGGTAAGTATATGGAGGCACTTGGGGAGCTAATGGAGGCACAATGGGGGCTGATGGAGGCACAATGGGGCAGATGGAGGCACAATGGTGGCAGATGGAGGCACTTGGGCTGATGGAGGCACAATGGGGGCAGATGGAGGCACAGTGGGGGCAGATAGAGGCACAATGGGGGCAGATGGAGGCACAATGGGGGCTGATGGAGGCACAATGGGGGCTGATGGAGGCACATTGGGGGCAGATGAAGGCACAATGGGGGCAGATGGAGGCACTTGGGCTGATGAATGCACAGTGGGGGCAGATGGAGGCACAGTGGGAGCAGATGGAGGCACAATGGGGCAGATGGAGGCACAGTGGGGCTGATGGAGGCACAGTGGGGCTGATAAAGGCACAATGGGGCTGATGGAGGCACAATGGGGCTGATGGAGGCAAAATGGGGGCAGATGAAGG
The DNA here is from genome assembly GCF_014858855.1 of Bufo gargarizans. NCBI lineage: Eukaryota > Metazoa > Chordata > Amphibia > Anura > Bufonidae > Bufo > Bufo gargarizans. The sequence continues at coordinate 129,332,718 of NC_058080.1, read as the reverse complement.
CACAATGGGGGCAGATGGAGGCACTTGGGCTGATGGAGCACAGTGGGGCAGATGGAGGCACAGTGGGAGCAGATAGAGGCACATTGGGGGCAGATGGAGCACAATGGGGCTTGATGGAGGCACAATGGGGCTGATGGAGGCACAATTGGGGGCTGATGGAGCTACAATGGGGGGCTGATAGAGGCACAATGGGGCAGGGCACAATGGGGGCAGATGGAGGCACTTGGGCTGATGGAGGCACAGTGGGGGCAGATGGAGGCACAGTGGGAGCAGATAGAGGCACATTGGGGGCAGATGGAGGCACAATGGGGCTGATGGAGGCACAATGGGGCTGATGGAGGCACAATGGGGGCTGATAGAGGCACAATGGGGCTGATGGAGGCACAATGGGGCAGATGGAGGCACAATGGGGCAGATGGAGGCACAATGGGGGCTGATGGAGGCACAATGGGGCAGATGGAGGCACAATGGGGGCATATGGAGGCACAATGGGGGCATATGGAGGCACAGTGGGGCTGATAGAGGCCCATTGGGGCAGATGGAGGCACTTGGGGGCTGATGGAGGCACAATGGGGGCTGATGGAGGCACATTGGGGCTGATGGAGGCACAATGGGGCTGATGGAGGCACTTGGGCTGATGGAGGCACTTGGGCTGATGGAGGCAGAGCTGCATATGTGGCGGGTCAGCATCAATGCTGGTGGAAGAGAGAAACTGATGTAGCAAAGCTGAATACGCTGCTGTTCAGACACAGTTCTAATTTGGAAGGGAATAAACAGATGTAGCAGAGCTGTATATGTGACGGGTCAGTATCAATGCTGGTGGAAGAGAGAAACTAATGTAGCAGAGCTGAATACGCTGCTGTTCAGACACAGTTCTAATTGGGAAGGGAATAGACAGATGTAGCAGAGCTGTATATTTGGTGGGTCAGCATCAATGATGATGGAAGAGAGAAACAGATGTAGCAGAGCTGTATATAAGACTGTTCAGCCACAGTGCTGGTTGAAGAGCTAAACAGACACATGTAGCTGAGCTGTATATGCATCTATACAGATACATAGTGTAAGGTTTATACACAAGCTGTACAGTACAGCTGTAATGGAAAAATATCTACATCAGTGCTGGTGGGTGGGGGATGGTCATGTTTTATGGGAGACAAAAGCACAGATTATACGTTTACTAGCTAACAAGCTTTTGAGCTAATGTATAATATGGAATTATATTTTTGGATAAACAAAATGGGTTTGTAAGAGATCAGACAGAGATTTTGTGTGTAAGGGTCCATTCACACTTCCGCAAATGGGTCCGCATCCGCTCCGCAATTTTGCGGAACGGGTGCGGACCCATTCATTCTCTATGGGGACGGAATGGATGCAGACAGCACACAGTGTGCTGTCCGCATCCGCATTTGCGGAGCACGGCCCCGATCTTCCAGTCCGCAGCACTGCAAAGGATAGAACATGCCCTATTCTTGTCCGCAGCTGCGGACAAGAATAGGCATTTCTATAAGGGGTGCCGGCCGGGTGTGCTGCGGATCTGCAATTTGACAGTAAAAAAATATAATTTTTTTCATACCTATTTCCCACCAGTGTTTTTTTTGGGAAGGAAGATGGGCATTGGGCTGCACGGCAGAAGCAAAAACGGGCAGTGCTTCTCCCTTCCACTGAACTGCTAGACAAAGTGAAAGCTGATTGGTGGGGCAGCGGTCAGTGAGGGCCTGTGGCTGCTGCCTCACTACTGAGCACAGTCTCAAGCAGGAAGCCCTGCCTCTCCAGATATTCCCTGAACATTGTCTGCCACATACAATGCTGTCTTGACACCTTTTTCTGGGAAGTTTTTATGACCTACTGACTCCAATTAGGATAATGGAATCAACACCTTTGACCCCATGCTGGGTATAATGACCTCTGACCCCATGCTGGGTATAATTACCAGATGTTACATATTTATTCCCAGAGAATTCTTGTACAGTCACTCAGAATTGAGAAAGCTCGTTGGAAGAACGAGTGAAACGTTTTCAAGAAATCTACAGTAAGTCCAGTTGCCTTGATTTATTCTTTACAGATATACCATGACCTGGATAAATGAGAACCTTCACAGACACCCTGAACAGAAAGTTATCGGTTGTGTCTCATATATAAGACTGTGTGTTTATTGCATATTGTCTCAATATCTTAATTTAAGAAAATGGATATGATACTTGTAATTTAACCCATCCCAGATACTACGGAGAGGCCCAGAGAGTTGACCAAAAATGTGTGACTCTTTGGTAAAATGTACAGTATAAGGGCTCATGCACACGACCGTATGTATTTTGCGGTCTGCAAAAAACGTATCCGCTAAAAATATGGATGACATCCATGTGCATTCCGTATTTTGCAGAACAGAACAGCTGGCCCCTAATAGAACAGTACTATCCGTGTCCATAATGTGGACAATAATATGATATGTTCTATTTTTTTGCGGAACGGAAATACGGACATACGGAAACGAAATGCACACGGAGTACCTTCCTTTTTTTTTGTGGGCCCATTGAAATCGATGGTTCTGTATATGGTCGCAAAAAAAAAACAGAACGGACATGGAAAGACAATACATATAGGAATTGTCCATGTGTAATACCCCAGAGTGGCATTACCACCTCTTTTGGATCCTCACTATCTTTAATGGTGTATCCTGTGTCATCTTGTATATTCATTTCCATATCCTGCATTGTGTATATCTATTTCCTTATAAACTACTGTTTTTTTTTGTTTTTTTTTTGTTTTGTTTTTTATTATTAAAAACCCATCTGTCCACAATATTCCCATTTTTTTCACTTTTTTAAATACAGAAAAAAAAAATATTTACAAATGTGCCCGGAACAGGAATAAAATAAAAGTTCTGGCTCCTGTCAGCTTCGCGGTTTGTGCTTTCCTGAATACATAAGAATACCTAAATCTGTAGAAAAATACTGTACAAGTTACGTTTTACTCATACGGATAAAAATACTCCTCTGGTAACGCGGGAAACTGGACGAGATCATTGAAAATGCATAGGAAAGAGTAGAGGGATTGTTAAAGCCTTCTGTTTAAATGCATCGTGTGAAAACCCAAAGATTGGGGGGCTCTGTACCCACAAATATTGCATATAAAAATACCTTCAGTCCCTGCTATGGCACGAAATGTATGGCGAAATAAAGACAGCGTGGGGGCTGTGGGGAGCGTTCGCTGCATCCGCAGCCACGGAGATACTGGCCCTAATGAACACTGGGGTGCGAGAGGATCAGTAAACATCAAGAGGCAGCCATTTTAGCCTACAGATGTGAAATACAGTCACTTACCTGGATAGACAGAAAGTACTAGGTAGGTACTTGGCAACCATCTTGTCTGCTGATGTATCAGTGGTCCCTAACCTGTGCCTGTCCGGTTGTTACAAAACTACACCTCCCAGAATTCTGCAGCTGTCGGTGCATGCTGAGAGTTGTAGTTTCGCAACAGTCGGAGACCAGTGCTTTTTAATGTCATCTTAATATCAAAACTGCAGTATGGAGACTATGCCAAAACAAATTTGAAGAATATCATTTCTCTGGCCACCATCAGAGGTTGTGGAAGCCATCTTGAGGTAAATTTAATGCCTCACCATTCTTATGCAATCATTTGCCTTAAATTTCACTGAAAGTGAAAATCTTAATCCGTCCATCATTAGCATAAAAAAAAAATGGCCGCTAAGGTACCTCAGAATTTGTCACTGTAGGCCAGAAACTTGTGAAATGGCTGCTCCACAGACTAGGCCGCACCTAGAACCCAGTGGCAGCGGTGCCCATAGCAACCTATCAGATCACAGCTTTCAAGTCCTAACCTGCACTGAAAGCCGCATTATGATTGGTCGCTATGGGCAACCCCTCACCTGCAGCCCAGTCTGACCCAAATTTGGGCCATTGACAGTCGTTTCCCATCTATTTTCTAAGCATCAGGCTTATCTGCTGTGGCTCTGACAGTAAAATGGCGCCATCAGGAATAAACGCCATTACGATGGCGGCATGCTACATTATAAAACATACTGTGCTCCAAGAACAAGCTTTCTTTTCTTGTGGTCGGCAGTGCAGCTGCTCAATGTGTAAAAAATATAAAATCCTATTCACGCTTATGACTAGTGGACTCCATTATCAACAAAAGGGTGTCATTGTCTGTGGCAGCCAATCAGAGCCTGCGTTTCAGTTCAGGCTGAGCTCTGATTGGTTCCTTGAAGAAACACAAAATGGCAGTGAGGTGCGATAACATAGGGCGACGCGGGGAAAGTGCTAAACACAGTATAATACTATTCTCGCGGAGGAAGTGCACGTGGTCTCACAGCGCCAAGTAAGGCGCTGGGGTGTGGCCCTTGAAGTGCATTGTGGGTAAAAATAAAAAATTACATTAGCAACCTGTGGCTCTACGTGCTGGGAGTCGTAGTTTCGTGTCAGCCATCCATTGTGAATAAAGGATAGGTGAAGTAATAGGGGGACATTTCGGCAGTCTGTTAGGCATACCTACAGGCTCTCGAGGTGGTCATCTTGAGGAATAGTGTCTAATCTACTTTGTGGAGGGTGAGGGGAATATAAAGTGCGTCAGTGTTAAAAATACGATAAATGTGTGTTGTGGGGGGGGGGGGGGTCACCTAATATATCAGCAACCGCATCACGTACATTACACAAACCACAAGAAGAATCGTTTCCAAGATCTTTCGAGACGATTCTTGTCATCACTAACATGAGGTATAGAGTCAAATAATACAACTGATAGCACCATGAGAGAGGGATGAATCTCCAACCACAAGGACGCCGACATCCTAGCGAATGCGCCAAAGTAAAGAAAGAAACAGGAAAAAGTGCTGAAAACTGTCAGAATGAGACAGTCGCCAACCTGTGCCTTATAAACTACTGTTAACAATTAATGTGCCTGGTTCACCAGCAGGTGGAGGCAATCTGTGCAGAGCTGGTTTCTCTGGGATGGAGCCTTCTGTCCATTCCAGCCCTCTCTAGAGAGGGAGGAGTTAGTAGTCAGTTGAGAGCATCCCCTGTAAAGGGAAGGCTGTGTGTCGGCCCGCAGGCCCTGCCTGTGAGATCTATGTGGTTGCATGTCCCCTCCTGGGCTTGCATTTCCTACAGCCAAGCTAAGTGAGCTTGAAGCCAGGAAGAAGTTCCTAGGATTAAAGATAAAGATACAGCTCAAGATAAAGTAAGAGACAGACTACAGACAGCTAAGTTCCAGCAGAAGAGGAAAAGGTTCCTACTTAACCCAGCCAAGGTAGCAGAGATGAGAGAGTACAGATGTAGCAGAGCTGAAAGAGTTTGCCTGCCAGATGTTAAACGGAGTCTTTCACCTAAACTGACCATTATAGAACACTAACACCATGACCTGCATTATAGTCCCCATATTGGAATGCTACTTACCGTATAGCTGTCCGTAGCTTATTTTCGCTAAAAAACACTTTTATTCAATATGTTAATTCGGTTCTGAAGGTGCCCAGGGGTGGCGTTCAAGCGGCCGGTGCCCAGGTTCCTCGTCGCTTTTCATATGAAACCCCTCCCCTTTCACCCCTCTGGCCCACCCTAAGTTCTTCAGAAATCCAGCACCGTTCACAAGATTCGCTGTGCCTGCGCACTTTATTCCCCATTATGGGCAGAGGCACAAAGCCGGCTAGATGTACGGGTCGGCACATGCGCATTAAATGCTCTTGTGCCTCTGCCCATAATGGAGAATGAAGTGCGCAGGCGCAGCGAATCTTGTGAATGGCGCTGGCGCTGGATTTATGAAGAACCAAGGCACAGAGTATTATCAGTCATGTTAATACTCCGTGTCTCTGCTGTCCGGAGCGGGGCTTGGCTCTCTTTCAAGCAGTGGATTACTCGCATGGCATCTGCTTGTGTTAAAGAGCTCTAAATGCTCCTGCCAAAAACTTGGATGGGAGGGTAATGGGCCCAGGAGCGGAGCATGGTTCATACAGTTATGTCAGCCAATCTGAATGGTTAGACAGAAGGTGGGGGGGGCTCCATCTTTTTCCCCCAGCAAAGGTCACACCCTAGGCCCTTTAATCTGAGGATCCAAAAGGTCCACATGTCCCATATGAGTAGAGCAGTGCTGTACACCACACATGATAGTTCATGGCCCTGTTAAGTATTTTACATTGGAGCCCAGGAGCTTGAAGTTAGTCATCTAGATTTAGGAAGGTTTTCTAATAAAGACATGTTTCCGCTCAGTCAAACCATAAGTTATATGACTATAGATCTCGAAACTGGCTCTGGTGTCAAGAATAACAAGAAGAGACTCCATCCTCCTGGTCTAACTCTGATAAAGGCCTCTTTCCCACGGGCGTGTGCGCCCCAATGCCGTATTGCGGACCACATTTGTGGATCCGCAATACACGGGTGCCCTTCCGTGGGAATTCCTCATCACCCGTACTTCCGTTTCGCAAAAAGATAGAACATGTACTATCTTTTTGCGGAACGGCAGGATCGCGGACCCATTCAAGTGAATGGGTCCGCGATCTGCTGCGGCTGCCCCACGGACCGTGCTCCTGCATGGCGGCCCATATTTTGCGGGCCGCAGCACGGCCACGGGGCGCACACGCCCGTGGGAAAGAGGCCATAGTCTTTGTAGTTCATATGTGATATATAGGCAGGTAAGGAATGGGAAATGAAATGCTGCAGTCAAGATTTTTTGTATATTTTTATTTTTTTAAGGGAAAAAGGGGAGGGAAGAAAAGGGGAAGGGAAGATAATTTTTTATTTTTTGGGAAAATTTTTTTATTGTATTTTTTATGGAAGGGGATAAGGGAGAGAAAGGGAAGGGAGAAATGGGGAAGGGAAGTTTTTTTTAAAGTTTTTTAGTTTTTGGGGAAGGGTTAAAATTTTCAGGTTTTTTTTTTCCTGGCAGGCGGCAGTACAGGATGGTGCTTGACGGTTCGCCTTCACACTGGCTCTTTTTCCAGAGGCTCTCTAGATTTCATTTTCCTCCAGAACATGCAGATGCTGAAAAAAGTAAATCTATCAGTTATTTGATATTTGCTACTTACATGGCAGCTCTGAGTGAAATGTGTGCACAGATCCTCCAATGTTTTTTCTTACATTAGCTGCTTATCAGTCCACTGACATTATAACATGTCTGGCCTTGTAATATGCGCCAAATTTATCATGAAGCGTTCAGTATTGTGATAAATCTGGAGCATCTAGTGACGGCCTGGACTAAGTTTACACTGTGTAACGTGTAATATGTATCTGAAATAATACGCCTGTTCCACAGAGTATCTTATAAATGCTACCTACCATATGCCAGCGATCAGCATGATGGTGACGGAGCCGGCCACAGATATTGCTATGAGGGAAGCATTGTTGTCCCGTAGCTCCTCTAGAAGTGGCGGCTCAGGCGCTGTGATGTCAAGCACATCAGGAAGTGTAGGGCGAGGATGGTATGTTTTTGTCGCCTGTTCCGATCCGCTGATAACTAAATGAAGAAAACAATTACACTAATAGTTAATTCCATGAAGAGAACGATAATGACATTGTATTGTATCTTATACATGAAATAACATGGAATATATGTCAGAATATCAGAATCGTCTGCATCATGGAGGCTCAGAAGCACTGTCAAAACCACGAGTGGCTCCAAAATACAGAAATGGCTCAAATCTTTCCATTATAGGTTTTTTCTTACAAATACTAATGTAAAATAACCCCACATTATAGGTGACAATTCAGATTTTCAGAACTAGATCCTTTCTCACTAATTATCACCCACAAGTAGATATGAATCCCGTGTATCTAAGAATTACCACCCAGCATAGTGCCAGTAATGATATGTCCTTACCTGCCACGTTATAGGTGATCTTACTCACTGGCACCTCAGAGTCCAGGATGGTGGTACACGTGTACCGTCCGGAGTCCCCCATCTGTACGCCCTTGATCACTAGATAGGGCTCCCGGGTGATTTTGGGATTGTGTTCACGATGCTATAGAAAAAATATGGAGAATTATTAGAGCCTCAGATATCACAACTATTTATAATATAATATTTGTAATTTATCATAGTTATATCATTAAGAGAAAAGATCTATAAAATTACTGATGATAATTTGCTGACATGACAGAAAGTCTGATTTTAGACCATATTGAGCAGCCGGGTGATGATATTGGGTGAAAGGACTTTCTGCTAAGTGGTTTTGGGTAATGAAAGGAATAAGTTTGAGAAGCGCTGCCTTAAAGGGAACTTATCACATTGAACATGTCTGAGCTACAGGCAGCATGTTATAGAGCAGGATGAGCTGAGAAGATTGATATATAGTTTTGTGAGAAAAGATTCAGTAAAACTTTTGTTTTATTCATTTAATTTGCTCATTTTGGGCTTTGAAGTCCAGTGATTGACAGCTATCTGTGTATACACAGGGAAGGCTGTCAATCACTGATAGGACCACCTCCTGGACTTCAAAGTCCAGAATGAGCAGGAATTTAAATGTATAAAACACAAGTTTTACTGCCTGCAGCTCAAATACCATGTGCATCGTGATAGGTATAACCTAAACTGAACAATCTCCCAATTTTACCCTTATTTTCTTGGAAATCTGCATTGCACTTACCAGGGTGAACACGTTGTTATAGGTCTCCTCCAGCCTCGCGTACCATTCAAAAGTACAGTCCAGAATTAGTTCTTCATATTCTGGGATTTTTATATTTATCTCTAGAAAAAAAAACAGATTTTTTTTTTTTTAAATAGAAGTAATTGTGTAGATATTCTGTCCTACATTTAGGGGTTGTCTCAATAACACGTCTCCTTCTATAAGACCTAATAGGAAATATGGGCATCATAGAGGAGACTGATAGTAACTGGTTATATTCTGCCATCTCCTCACCTCCACAGTTTACAGTCTCTGCCAGGTGAGACTTGTGATCTTTACATGGAGAGCAGGACCGTCCAGTTTTCAGATCTGAGAAAAGAAGAAAGAAATGAAATGTGAGCCGAGCATTAAAGACACTTATAATATTAGAATAAATATGATAATCATGTGCTGGTATCTATCACCCCTCTGTCACCTGCACATGGACAGTATACTGTACAGGCTGCCACAAATCACCCTTCTAGCCTGCTTATGGACTGAATCATATTATTTAAATATCCTCCTGCTTTGGGAAGTCTGGTGTATACCAGTGACTGGTATATTTATCGTACGGTGAGGATTTGGGGTCCTATATATTTACTAATGTACTATATGAATGTAGATGTAAGAATATAAACTTCTACTTTACCAAAACATCTGTTGGAGGTGCACAGGCAGCTGCATCTCTCCAAGTAGTCTGTGAAAAGAGGAGACATCATACATTAGTCAGCGAGTGCTGTGTAAAGTGCTTATGTAGTGCTGCTCACCTCTGTATAATAGGCACAGTACCCACAGTTTACACATAGTTTACACACACTGGTGGGAAAGGTCCATTGGCATGCATTATATAGTGTAATTCTAGTTCTTCTGGCCTATGATAGAAATCTTACACTGTACCTTGATTTTTTGGAGGGCCCCCGGCGCAGACAACCTTCTCCTCGGAGCAGGTCTTACAGTTGGTGTAGGTTTGCACCATTAATCCTGGGGAAATGCACTTGTGTTATAACCTTCCAATCTTATAGATAATAATAATGACAAGAAGCTGAATCTGGTATAAAATGTACTTACCACAGCTGTCTGCACCTGAGGAATGGAGAAGAAAGAAGACATTACTGACCGTCCTCGTTGTCAGACTCAGAAACCTCTCATCTCTGGGTCTCCTTATTATTACATGATGTCAGTGCCTCTGTGTTCGTCACTTTGTTTTCTAGATTTCCATTGACAGAAATCTCTGAGCCGCCCCAGAACGTTCCGGGCCTCTATAGAGCGCAGCAGCTCCTAGTGCAAACATCCCTGGCAGCCAATCAGGTGCCGGCTTTCATATGTCCAGTACAGGGTAGGAGATAACAGCAGTGATCTGACTGGTGGCTGTGGGGATCTCTAGTTTGGGTCTACATTACTATTACTCCAAGAAGCCTGTGTGTGTAATGCATTTACCGTACTTTCCGGCGTATAAGACGACCCCCAACTTTTCCATTTAAAATATAGGGTTTGGGCTATACTTGCCATATAAGACTACCCCTGAATGTCCAGCCCTCCCTGTCTTCAAGATGACCTTCTCCAGTCCAGGGAACTGACTAGGATCTGTGGATGGCACTGTTATGGGGAGGGGGATCTGTGGATGGCACTGTTATGGGGAGGGGGATCTGTGGATGGCATTGTTATGGGGAGGGGGATCAGTGGATGACACTGCTATGGGGGGGGGGGATCTATGGATTACACTATATAGCATCTTCTGCTATATGTGTCATCCACAGATCCCCTCCCTATAACAGTGTCATCCACAGATCCCCCTCCCCATAACAGTGTCATCCACAGATCCCCCTAAACAGTGCCATCCACAGATCCCCCTAAACAGTGCCATCCACAGATCCCCCTCCCTATAACAGTGTCATCCACAGATCCCCCTCCCCATAACAGTGCCATCCACAGATCCCCCTAAACAGTGCCATCCACAGATCCCCCTAAACAGTGCCAGCCACAGATCCCGCTCCCCATAACAGTGCCATCCACAGATCCCCCTCCCCATAACAGTGCCATCCACAGATCCCCCCCTAAACAGTGCCATACACAGATCCCCCTCCCCGACGCTCAGAGGAGTATACATTTATAAACTGTAATCCGTAACTTTAACTTTAAATCAGTGCTCATCTCTTTACTAGGGTAACTTACTCTCAGCTCCGGTAACAGGCAGTGCGGGTGGCACTTACTCACTGACGTCACGCGCCTGCACCGCCTAGTGGGACGTTGGTGAGTAAGCGCCGCCTGCACTGCCTGTTACTAGAGCTGAGAGTAAGGTACCCTAGTAAAGAGATGAGCGCTGATTTAAAGTTAAAGTTACGGATTACAGTTTATAAATGTACTCCTGTGAGCGGCGGGGCCCTGTATATTTTAACCCCCAGGCAAGCGTCCCGTCACCATGGGAACTCCTGGGGGTTAGAATATTCCATTGTATCTGAGTATACCCGGCATATAAGACGACCCCTGACTTTTGAAAATAATTTCTAGTGTTAGAAAGCAGTTTTATACGCCGGATAATACGGTATATGTCATATTATAGCACGTGTTATATCTATACTATACTATAGAAGAACTCACCTTGTTTATTTGGACACCTCCCTAAAAGTGAGAAATGAAGAAAAGCAGAATTACTAATAGAAAACAATAGAGAACAGAAATCCCCTGTATATGAGGGCTCCATCTATAACACTGCAATAATACAAGAGAAAACTGCACGCATAGCAATTCCCAGTATAGAACATTTTATTCCAATCGCTCCCTCCTGTCACTAGGCTGTAGGGAAAGGAAAACGAGCAGAAAACATCCTCTCTGACAACCTACCAGACACGTAGAAGATAAGTACAATGGTAGACAGAAGAAGATTCCACTTACGGTGGTTTGAGTCCTGGACGATAACCTTGACCTTTTCTTTGAGTCGCTGGAAATGGAGTCCAATGATGTGAAGAAGCTGGACCTCTAAGATATATAGAGAGGAGAAGAATGAGAGTCCGATCCCCTCATCTATCAGTCTGAGCCCCCAACACACTAATTCCTATTAATAAGAGAAGTAGAATTTCCACCTACGTATAAAATATTGTACTTACCCTTAAAATCTATATCCAGGATGACGTCCACAGATTTTTTATATTCAGACGCAATTTCGGATATAGCATATTTATCTGGAAGGAAAATACAATAATTATCTATCTATCTAATATATTAAGATCAGTGTATGTGTGTGTGTGTATGTCCGCTAAAGGAATCCGCACCGTCGCATTTACACTCGCGAAATTTGGCACAGAGGTACATCAGGTGTCAGGGAAGGTTTTAGACCACGTCTCAGCTCTCTATCACGTACCGTTCCTGAGATAATCCCAAAAAATGCATTAGCCAATAGACGTTTGGTCACATGACCCTTATCAGTCAATAGAAGCTAGCAGGTCCTCCAGCCTCCACATACACAATTTTACTCCAGGTTTCCATAACAACCCAGCCATTTATCTTCACTGCTGTAGGAGAGCTTTAAAGGAAATCTGTCACAAGGATAATTGCTATTGAAGCCATGGCCTAATAGCACTTAGCACCTTATTTCAAGATGTGCTTTTGTTCCAGCAATAGATGTTTTTATCCTCTGAAAATCCAGTTTATTTGGTATGCAAATGAGCTAGTAAGGTGCCCAGAGGGGTGTCACTCTTGCAGGAAGGAGCCCAGGCACACCTCCTGCCGCAATGTGTCCACCTTAAAACCCTGCCCGAGACCACACTAAGCCACGCCCTGATCTTGTTAGGCCACGCCACCCCGCCACTGAGCTGACAGGGGGTGGCGTGGAGGTCACTGTCAAGGGGGTGGTATGCTGTGAAAGTCACTGTTAAAGGGGAAGGCTGCCGTAAAGGTCAAAGTTAAGGGGGTGGGCTGCTGTGGAGGTCCAATTTTAAGGGACAGAGCACTGTGGGGAGGGGTTAGTGTTAAGGGGTGGGGGATGTGGAGGTCACTGTTTTGGGGGCGGGGGGGATGTAGATGTCACTGTTATAGTGGATAGTGTTGATATCTTTTAACGACACACAGAAACATTAAATGAAATAGATTAAATATACCCGAGCGAAGCCGGGTCCTTCAGCTAGTAGATTACATAAAATAGAGATAATAGTAATAATATAATTACCCAGTATGCCGACTTCATCCTCAAGGTAGTCCAGGACCCTTTTTTCTGCGATTTTGGCAAACCGCTTGATGTTGACATAAGCTTCTATTGAGTCAATGTCATCGACTTGGCTTTTGATGAAGGTGTTGAATTCTTCCATAGCCATTTTCCCTCTGGAGTCGCATGGTATGCAACAGAGAGACAGTCCGATGAAGACAGATGTTACGAGCAGTAGAAGCCACATGGTCTGGATAGAACCAGACATCTTTAGTAAAATCGCTTCCTGTAGCAAATAATCACTAAGGACGCAAGAGAGCAGAACTATGTCCCACTGAGAAGACAACAGCACTGCACCGGTTACAGCATCAGGCGCCGGTTAAGAGACAATGTCTTTATGACATCATCAGAATATGCAAATGAGGCTCTGAAACAAGCAATTGGATTGGTTGAAAATGTAATATGCTAATTAGGCTCTGAACCACATAAGCTATTGGATTGGTGGAAAATTTAATTGTGGCATCATCACATTCATTATGCAAATTAGGCTCTTGAACATCAGATGTTAGAAGTAAAGTATGTTCACTTTAAAAAACTTTTTTTTAAATATACCGTATTTTTAGCCCCATAAGACACTTTTTTTTCTCCCCAAAAGTGGGGGGAAAATGTCTTTGCGTCTTATGGGATGAATACTAATGAGTGCTTCCATTATGGAAGCACTAATTAGTACCAGAGGACCGGGAAGTGGTGAAGGCTCAGTACTCCCCGCTGTCACCGCCAGTTCTGTGAGAAGGTCTGGCAGACGTTCTTCTCTACCTCTTGCATGACATTCTTTGTTTTGGTTTCACTTTGTCATCTCCTTTCCTTCTCCCAGGTGTCACCTATTTAGACTAATTGTCTCCCTTTATATTCCCTCCCATACTGCCTCACTTTGCGGTTTATACTACTTCCTGGATGAGGTGTTCACTGCTGGAGGCTGCTGCTGTTTCCTCAGATAAGTCTTTTTCCTTTATTTGTGTTTCCTTGCTGGCTTGATTCTAAGTGACCCTGACTCTGTCCGTATTAAGTGCAGGGAGCCAGTGGTCGTGTCCTCTCACTATTATAGGGTTTTCAGGTGTCACACAGTATTAGGTACGTGGGCATGCAATCGTCTACCATAGAGACCCTTGAATGGGCATAGCAGTCAGGGAGAGCTCTAGGGGTTTTATAGAGATCACCCATATGCTCCTTAGTTTGGGATCAAGCCAGTCGGATGTTTATTTATATAAGTTCCAGCTTTCTGCAACATCATCCATGACACCCGCTTCCTGGTCCTCGGCTGTCAGCTGTGCTTTGGCTGTGAGGGCGTTCTGTTACCTCAAGCCGTGCGTGTCAGTTCACAGCACAGCCAGCGGCAGAATGAGCAGGAGGAGCGCTGGAGGTGAGGAATGGCAACGTCCAGAGCAAGAGAGGTAAGTGTTTTTATTTATTTTATGTGCTCTGTAACATGGGGGCTGCATACATGAGGCTGGGGGTTGATATGAGGCAATGGGGGTTGATGAGAGGCATTGGGGTTGATGAGAGACATGGGGGCTGATGAGAGACATGAGGCTCTTATCTGAGGTCTGATTGCGGGTCATTCAGATTGGGGTCTGAGCTAAGGTCTGATTTGGGATCTGATCTGAGGTCTTATTTGGGTCTTTTTAACATTGGGGGTCTGATTGGTGGTCTGACTTGAGGGCTAATGAAAAATATTTTTTCTTATTGTCCTCTAAAACCTAGCTGCGTCCTATGGGCCAGTGAATCTTATAGTGCATCAGTTTTTAATGGCTGTTAAAGAAGGCTATTAAAATCAGATGTAGTTCATTTTCTTTTCTTTTTTTTACCCAACCACTGCAGTACCCAGGCTCGGACTGGCCCACAGGGGTACAGGGGAATCACAGGGGTACAGGGGAATCCCCCGGTAGGCCCCTGAGCAAGGTGGGCCCCTAGTCTCCCACCCCCTGCACAAGTGGCACATAACACAGTAGACTTACTGCACTACATACATATATTCAGTGTACAGGACCTCCACCAGCCAAGGTTAACATAAAAACGTGTTCGATTATTTATTATATTGGAATGTATCCGCACGGTGGGCCCCAAAATACATTTTACTGGTGGTCCCCATAGTGCCCTAGTATATAAAGGCCCCCACATAGTGCCCCAGTATATAAAGGCCCCCACATAGTGTCCCAGTATATACTGGCCCTCACATAGGATTGCAGTATATATAAAGTCCCCACATAGTGCCTCAGTATATAAAGGCCACCACATAGTGCCCCAGTATATAGAGACCCCCACATAGTGCCCCAGTATATACTGGTCCTCACATAGGATTGCAGTATATATAAAGGCCCCCACATAGTGCCCCAGTATATAGAGGCCCCCACATAGTGCCCCAGTATATACTGGTCCTCACATAGGATTGCAGTATATATAAAGGCCCCCACATAGTGCCTCAGTATATAGAGGCCCCCACATAGTGCCCCAGTATATACTGGTCCTCACATAGGATTGCAGTATATATAAAGGCCACCACATAGTGCCCCAGTATATTTAATGGACCCACCTCTGGAAGTGCCTACAGGTGCTTTTTAAAAAAAAAATCTCACCTCATCCACTTGAACGCCAGGCAACAGCATAGTGTATCCACTTTTAACGCCCATTAGACGGGTGCACTCCTGTGCAGTCCGTCTGGCACTGAAAACGGACAAAAATAGGACATGTAATATTTTTTTGACGCCCGCTATGCACTGGCTTTTAAAAAAAACAGCCATGTAAATAGGCCCTTAGACTTTGGTTCTGTCACGTGAATAGAGCCTAAACCTTTAAGCATCAATGTAGAAAATAACATAGTTGTTGTGGACATCGACCAGGTTTTCCTGGCTCTTTCCATCTCTCTGTTACCCATGCAACATCACCTACTAGCACACGGTCATGTCACAAATAACACAATGGGCACATTGTGTCCAGAGCAACAGGGGAGCACTAGGAGGACCAGGTGTCCAAGCCGAGCTGGCATGAGCCAGGGCCCATAATAAATTGGGTGAACATGCTCTACTTGCAAACCAAGGATGGAGACAGGAAGCTCACTAGACCCACCTGGAGCTGGTTCTATCGCCCATGATAACTATAAGGGATGAGCGAACTTCATCTTTTGAAGATCGTGTTCGGGTTGTGGTATATGCTGAATTGTGTTATAGATTCTGTTACCACGGACCATAACGCAATTCCATGACAGAATGCATAACGGAATGCCTTTAGAGGCATTCCGTTATTCATTCCGTCATAATAGAAGTCTATGGGCTGCATAACGGATCCATCCGGTTTTCGCTATGCATTCCGTCATGGAATTGCGTTACGGTCCGTGGTAACAGAATCCATAACACAATTCAGCATATACCCCAACCCGAACTCGAACTTCAAAATATTAAATTCTCTAATCCCTAATAGCTATAATTACTTCCAGACAGCAGCTATTAAGGCCTCATGCACACGACCGCTCCGCAATTTGCGGAACGGAACGTGGGCCCATTGTAGAAATGCCTATTCTTGTCCGCAAAACGGACAAGAATAGGACATGCTATATTATTTCGCGGGGGCACGGAACGGTGCAACGGATGCGGACACCACACGGAGTGCTGTCTGCATATTTTGCGGCCCCATTGAAGTGAATGGGTCCGCATCTGAGCCGCCAAAACTGCGGCTTGGATGCGGACCCGAACTACGGTCGTGTGCATGAGGCCTAACTGATTCTGCAGCAACCATTTTGTAGGAACACAATAAAAAACACAAGCAAACATATTTCCTCTAGAACGTTGGCACAGCTAGTACTACCGGTCTGCTCTACGCTTCTGCACTAACATGATACTTCCCAGGATTTCCATGAATAGCTTTTGCTCCTGCTTCGAAGATCAGAAATTTCATCTGTTAGGGAATAGTCGATACTGCAGTTCCCTAATAAATAAATGTAGCATGTAAGGCTACTTTCACACTTGCGGCAGTGTGATCCGGCGGGCAGTTCCGTCGTCTGAACTGCCCGCCAAATCCGCCGATTTTGATGTGACTGAAAGCATTTGTGAGACGGATCCGGATGCGGATCCGTCTCACAAATGCATTGCAAGAACGGATCTGTCTCTCCGCATGTCATGCGGACAGACGGATCCGTCTTGTATCTTTTTTCACATTTTTACCGGTCTGCACATGCGCAGGCCGGAAGGACGGATCCGGCATCCCGGTATTTTGAATGCCGGATCCGGCACTAATACATTCCTATGGGGAAAAATGACGGATCCGGCATTCAGGCAAGTCTTCAGTTTTTTTCGCCGGAGATAAAACCGTATCATGCTACGGTTTTATCTTTTGCCTGATCAGTCAAAACGACTGAACTAAAGACATCCTGAACGGATTTCTCTCCATTCAGAATGCATGGGGATGAAACTGATCAGTTATTTTCCAGTATAGAGCCCCTGTGACGGAACTCTATGCCGGAAAAGAAAAACGCTAGCGTGAAAGTACTCTAACCAGAGCTTTAACCCCTTCACTACCGAGCCACTTTTTTCACATTAATCCCAGGCTGATTTTGCAAATCTGACATACTCTATTATGTGGTAATAACTTTGCAACTCTTTTTCATATCCAAGCCATTCAGAGATTGTTTTCTCATGACACATTGTACTTCATGTTAGTGATAAATTTGAGTCAATATATTTCACCTTTATTTATTTTTAAAAAAAGATAGAGAAAATCTGGAAAAATTCACTATTTTCTTAATGGCAAATATTGATACCTCACAAAATAGTTATTACTTTACATTTTCCATATGTCTACTATATGTTGGCATCGTTTTGTAAATGTAATTTAATTTATTTAGGACTCTAGAAGGCTTAGAATTTTAGAAGCAATTTCTAAAAATTTTAGCAAAATTTCAAAAGCCATCTTTTTTTAAGCACCAATTCAGTTGTAAAGTGTTTTTTAGAGGCTTACATAATGGAAACTACACCCCTGTAATTATTCAAAATCATTGTTACAAACTTTGTTAACCCTTCAGATGTTCCACAAGAATTTAAGGAAAATGGAGGTGAAATTTCAAAATTTCCTTTTTTTTGTTTTAGATTTTCGATTTTCTTACATTATTACTGTAACATAGCAAGGGTTAAAAGGAAAATAAATATCAATATTTGTTTCCCTGATTCTGCCGTTTACAAAGACCCCCCATATGTTCACAAAAAGGACGTATGAGCGTATAGCAGCTTTCAAAAGGGAAGGAGCGCCATAGGGCTTTTGGAGTACAGATTGTGCAGGATTGGATTTTGGGAGCTATGACGCATTTGAAGACACCCTGGGGTACCCCTACAGTGGAAACCCCCAAAAAGTGACCCCATTCTGAAAACTACACCCTCAAGGAATATTTCAAGGTGTGTAGTGAGCATTTTGACCTATCAGGCATTTCACAGAATTAGGAAACACTTGGCTGTGAAAATGAAAAATTGCAATTTTGTACAGAAAAAGTTGCTTTACACCCAAATGTTTCACTTTCAAAAGGGGTAATAGGACAAAATGCACCCCACATTTTGTTACCCATTTTCCCCCGAATAAGGCAACACCCCACATGTGCTTGTAGCTTACTGTATGGGCACACAGAAGGGCTCTAGATTTATGCTGCTAAATATGTATTCTGCAGGCCTGAATTTGCAGGAGTGGATTTTAGGTGCCAAGTCACACGTTAATAATTCCTGAGGCCCCCATAAATAAATAAAAACAAGAAGTGACCCCATTTTAGAAAGTGCACCCCTGTACGAACATTGGAGTGGAAAGGGCACCTTAGACCAAACTGGAGTTTCACAGAAGGCAGAAACACTTGTCAAAGGATTTAAAAGCTCACGGCTGTAAAAATGAAAAATTACAACCAGATCCCCAGGGCTAACAGGAGAAAATGCACCCCAGTATGTGTTACCCATTTTCTCCCCATTATGGAAACACCCCATATGTGCTTGTAGCCTGCTGTATGGGCGCACAGCAGGCAAAATGCTAAATATGGATTTTGCTGGCAGGCCTGAATATGGATTTTAGGTGCCATGTCGCACGTTAATAATTCCTGAGGTCCCCAGAAATTAAAAACCCCAGGAAGTGACCCCATTTTGGAAAGTGCACCCCTGTATGAACATTTTAAGGGGTGGAAAGCGCACTATTGGCCAAACTGGTGTTTTACAGAAATGAATATGTAGTGGTTGGTGAAAAGTGGATCTGTAAGGCTACTTTCACACTGACGTTTTGGCTTTCCATTTGCGAGATCCGTTCAGGGCTCTCACAAGTGGTCCAAAACCGATCAGTTTTGCCCTAATGCATTCTGACATTGCTCCTAGCAACCAGCATTCCGGCGATTGAACAGCCTGACATATCTGTCCCACCACTACCGTATTTTTCGCCGTATAAGACGCACCGGCGTATAAGACGCATCTAGGTTTTTGGGGAGGAAAATAAGAAAAAAAATATTTTTAACCAAAAGGTGTGCTGTGGGTTTGGTGGGTTTGGAACTAGGTGGTCTGTGGATGGCACTATTACTGGGGATCTGTGGATGACGGACACTGTTATGGGGGGATCTGTGGATGACGGACACTGTTATGGGGGGATCTGTGGATGACGGACACTGTTATGGGGGGATCTGTAGATGACGGACACTGTTATGGGGGGATCTGTGGATGACTGACACTGTTATGGGGGGATCTGTGGATGACGGACACTTATGGGGGGATCTGTGGATGACGGACACTGTTATGGGGGGAACTGTGGATGACGGACACTGTTATGGGGGAACTGTGGAATGACGGACACTGTTATGGGGGGATCTGTGGCTTTCACTGTTACAGGGGGATCTGTGGCTGGCACTGTTACAGGGGGGGGGGGTCTGTGGATGGCACTATTATACATGTGTCATCCACAGACCCTCCCAGCCCATAACTGTGCCATCCACAGATCCCCCGCCGCTCCAGTATACTAATATAATATGTCTTATTCAATTAATAGTTATTAAATATGCCTCTTTATTGCTAAAAGTACCTTAAATCCTAAGCGCTTCAGTACAATGCCGGCAGGCCGGGCAGCCGGCGCGGCGTGTCACTCACTGACGTCACTTGCCTGCGCCGCCTGCTTCATTCATAAAGTAGGCGGCGCAGGCACGTGACATCAGGGAGTTACGCTGCCGCCCGCCCGGCCTGCATTGTACGGATGCGCTTAGGATTTAAGGTACTATTAGGCATAAAGGGGCATATTTAATAACCATTAATTGAATATGACATATTTTATTAGTACACCGGAGCGGCGGGGCGGGCCTTTAGTACAGTGACTGCACCGCCCCGCCGCTATTGCCGGCCCCAGCTCCTCCTCCCAGTCCCTCCCCGAGTCCTCGCTCGCTTTACATCGCTGCCAGCGATGTAAAACTGACTGCATTCGCCGTATAAGACGCAGGGGCATTTCTCCCCCATTTTGGGGGAAGAAAAAGTGCGTCTTATACGGCGAAAAATACGGTAGTTTACACGTGACGTGCCTCTGGACTGACGCTCCTTTACCATTGACTATATTGGGGGTGGAGGCTGAGTTCCGGTGGCAGTATGGCAGCGCACAGTAAGAGGCCGCCAGAACTCCACCACCGCCCTCATTATAGTCAATGGGGATGGATTGTCAGTCCAGGGTTACATGTAAATCACCGGCAGGATCCGACAGCCTGCCCTGCCGCTAATGAGAAATTAGCCTAAAACTTGGTCAGCGACTGCCAGAGATACTTGTCTGGACATGAGGTGAAGTGAAGAGGGAGCTGATACCCAAACAGCAGGTATGCAGTGACGTGCCATGAGAGCCAGGCAGGCCAAGCAGGTGGCAGTCAGGGTGCTGGTGAAGGGTGACCAGAGACAGTACTGACTCTAGGATGCCATCTTCCGCCCATCTCTGATGTCCATACCAGCCCAGCCCCAGCATAGGCCTGGTATAGAGGTGGGCAGATGGCATCCCAGAGGCAGTACTGTCTCAGTGCCTCTCTACAGTTATCCTGGCTGCCACATCAGAACCATGAATGCCAGACTGCCACGCCACCTATTTGGCCTGTCAGAGATCTGGCACTTCACTCATTGATTTATTACCATTATTATTGCATGCTGCTCAGCCTGGCTCAAACAGTGGTGCACACTGTAAACCCACCAGCTGAGCCACCATCCCCCCACACACAGACTCAGGGACAGGCAGGGAGGTCATCATTGTGACATCTGACATGACCACCCAACTTAATCACTACTAGTGCCACTAACTCCCTTTCTACCTCTGCTCTGTAGTAGACAGTCTCAGTCTGGACTCTGTCACTCTGGACTCTTCTAGGGCGGCTCAGGGCTCACTCATCAGACTCAGGGCCTGGTCACAGTGGTCAGACTCAACAGTTCTTTGTCTTGACTGGAGTCTGAAGTGACACAGTGCACACTGCTGCTAGTGGACTCCGACTGACTCAGTCTCTTCTGCCGCGGCGCCGCCTCCTGCTCCTGCCTCCTGGCAATCTTCTGCTGGCTCTGGCTCCCGCGCTCCGCACTGTGTTTCCCGCCTGGAAAGTGGGCGGAGCCGGAGGGAGCCAGGCCAGCGGCCAGCCTAATGATTGCCACTAGGAGAAGGAGGCGGCGAGGAGAAGGAGGCGGCGCCAGCCGCTGCAACACGCCAGACCTGCAGGGTATGACGAGGTGAGGTCACAGTTACGGGCAATCTAGGGTACTCACTATATTTGAGGAACCCTGGGCAGGTGCGTGGCAGTGAAGGAGAGGTAGACACAGTTCCTATGGGGCACGCTCTGGAGATAGGGACCAGGCCTGATGGTAGTTGAGGTGCCCTGGATGTTACAGGTATTTTGGGTGCCTGGGGCAAGGTCCCTGTGGTATTTGTGACGCCAGTGCCTTTGGACGGTGGCACACCGGTTGGTGGTTGGAATGATGGAGGTACACAAGTATACAGTGAACCAAACGTAAACTTTACTGGACAATCCAACTTTGTACAGCAGGTGTAGTACAGTCTTGATATTACAGTTCCACAAGGGGGCTCATTCACAATATGGCAGGCAATAGTCATACAAGTACGCTGAGGGTAAATTCCACAAGCACTCAGCAGCAGGTTGTACCTTTCCTCAGAATCAATGTACAGTGTCCTTTCTAGAACTCCTGCTCTGGCTTTATATCTCCCAAGGCCCGGATGCCTATAAGGGTGGCTTAAATCCTTGGTTACTTTCCTCCTCAGGTATTATACTCTTGCTATGCTTTCTAAGGTCCTCTGCCCATCAGGGTCACTTTGCTTACCCTGGGTCGCCTCCTCCTATCAGGTGGATAACTGTAGGTCTCTCCCAGGAGGTTGAATCCTGCAACTGGGGTGTCTCTACTGAGCTGATCTCAGCCTCAGGAGCCTCAGGTGGACGAGCTGACTCCTCTAGTCCCCTGGAATGAACTAACACTTCCCTGTCTGGGCCTTCCTATATGTAACTAGGGCTCTCCAGCTCCCTCTAACGTCTGGGAGGCTAAACTACACCCTGACAGGCCTGACACCCAGATAATACAGGGAAAAACATGCACATGACATTTAATGCAATGCAACACATTAACCTGTGCAGTGCCCACCTTTACCTAGGTGGGACACTACATACCCCCACGCTATAACGTTGCCCATCCTCGGCGCAACATGGAGGGTCCGCCCATCTGGAAGCGGTAACCTGAAAGATAGCAGAGAACATACATATGCAATATTCACCACATTACAACACTAACAGTGGCAATTAAATGCACTGGAAGGAGTGATGACAAGGGGCGTCGTTCTCTTCTCTCAGGATAAGGTGAAGGAACAGGGGCGCTGACCTGGCACAGCGTATCAATAAACCAGGATAGTCCATATAAAATGTAGGTAAACATAAGTCCTTGGAGGCTCAAAGAACAACATGAGTCCGTACCCAGGCTTGCAACGGTTAAACAGGGGTTTCCCGTGAGGGGCTACCTGGGCCCATAATGTAGTCCACAAACCTCACAGGACGATGCCCCCTGGTAGAACGGGTAGACCTCCTTACTGGCAGGGATTCTTCCTGCCTGGCTTCAGGAACTGTCAGAAGGAGCCCATTGCCTCTGGAGCTTCTTCAGGAGGCTGAGGGCTAACAGGAACAGGAGCAGGAACCAATAGATTCAACCAAGGCGTGAGGGCCCAGTGGAGCGGCTCTTTATCATGGATTAAGTTCTCCACAGCCTGCATAGGGTCCATAGGTGGAGCCGGCAACTCTTCCTCAGTAGGCTCCGGTTCCATCTCCTTCCGCCGCTGGCTCTCCTTCTATACAGGGCTTGAGGCGGTTCCTGTGAACAACTTGGGGACCTTTTCCTTCCCTGGAGATCTGGTAAATGTGGGCCGCAGCGTTAGGTATGGCAGTGATAAGATAGGGAATCCTTTCCCATTTGCTGTCCAACTTGCTGGCCCGGTGGTTGTTTTTCAACCATACCTTGTCTCCTAGAGCCAGGGGTCCCGCATGGGCAGTCTGGTCAAAGTCCTTCTGCTGCTTTTCTCGAACAATCTCCATCCGTTCCTGGACAATCTCCTTAGCATTAAGAAGACGCCTTTGGTGTTCCACTACCCAGTCCGTCTTGGGCAGTGGGTTGATCTCATCTGGCACCTGTACCCCTAGGGTGTGGTCCGCAGGCAATCTCCCTTGTCGGACCGAACATCAAATAGAACGGGGTGTAACCGGTGGAACAAGTGGATGGTGTTGTTGTAAGTGTACATAAGCTGCGGCAACAGAGTAGGCCAATCTCCCCTCGTCTCAGGGGGTACTGCTCTCAGCATTTCAATGAGAGTCTTATTCATTTTCTCACAGAGTCCGTTACCTTGCGGGATGATAGGCGGTGGTCCGGACCTTCTGGCAGTTGTGTAGCAGGCACATCTCATGGAACAGCTGTGACTCAAATGCGGACCCTTGATCGGTGAGGATCCTCTCTGGGCAACCGTAGGGCAGCAGGAAATGCTTCCAGAACGCCTCCGCCTGTGGTCTTTGCTGTCAGGTCTTTCACAGGCACTGCTACGACAAACTTAGTGAAGTGATCAATTACAGTCATGGCATATGTATACCCTGAGCGACTCGGCTCCAACTTTACATGATCAATGGCAACAAGTTCTAAAGGAGCCTTACTTACGATGGGATGGAGAGGCGCCCTCTGGTCATGGCGTTCAGTTCGCCCCACAGCGCAGGCAGTGCATTCTCGGCACCATTTCTCGATATCGTCTCTCATCCCGATCCAATAGAATCTTCTGCGAATGGTGGCCTCAGTCTTTTGCACACCGAAGTGTCCGGACTGGTTGTGGTACATATCCAGCACCAGGTTGGCATCCCGACGTGGCAGGAGAATCTGATACACTCTATCATAGGACACTGGATCCAGACTCCTTCTCAGCAGCAGGCCCTTTTGAAGGAATAGTTGATGGCGATGTCTCCACAGTCTCACTAGCTCTGGGTCTGCACTCTTCCTGCGGATCCTCTCAGGGATTTTTCCACTAGTAAGGAAGTCAAGCAGTTCACCGAGGACTCTACTTTCGGACTGGAGCTTAATCCATCTTTCTTGATCGCCTCTGGACTCAGGACCATCTGAGGGATCTTCAGTACGTAAATTATCCTGCTGGGTAAATTTGTTATAAAACGCCGGCATCTCCACCTCTTCCCAGGCATCTTTCGGTTCATCTGGGGCTTCTGTAGTGGGGAGTCGTGACAGAGCATCAGCGTTATCATTGGAGCGGCCTGCCCGGTACTTCACAGTGAAATCATAGTTGGCCAGGCGGGAGGCCCATCTTTGCTCCAGTGCCCCTAATTTGGCTGTATTCAGATGTGCCAGGGGATTATTATCTGTGAAGGCAACAAACGGTGTGGCAGCGAGATAGTCCTTAAACTTTTCGGTCACAGCCCACACTAAGGCAAGAAACTCCAGCTTGAAAGAACTGTAATTCTGGTCGTTCTTCTCAGCTCCCTTCAAGGATCTGCTGGCGTAGGCAATCACCCTTTCTTTGTTATCTTGCACTTGAGCCAACACGGCCCCCAGGCCTCTTTTACTGGCATCTGTGTAGAGGTGGAATGGCTTCTGATAATCTGGGTAACCCAGAACAGGGGGTTCAGTCAACTTCTTCTTTAGGAGTTGGAAGGCAATTTCCCGCTCTTCATTCCACTCGACAGGAATAGGAGTCTTTGGGCTCTTCTTTGGATGGCCCCTCAAGAGTTCCTGGATGGGATCCGCAATCTGTGCGAAATGCGGGATGAATCGCCTATAATACCCTGCAAAACTGAGAAAGCTTCTCACCTCTTTCACGGTCGTGGGAGTAGGCCAGTTATGGACAGCAGCAAGTTTGTCAGGATCAGGCTGTACTCCTTCGGCACTGACAATATGCCCGAGATATCTGACGGCTGGTTTCAGCAGGTGGCACTTGGATGGCTTGATTTTGAGGCCATATTTAGTAAGAACTTGAAACACCTCACCCAGGTGCTTTAAATGGTCCTCATACTCCACGTCTTGGAGTATATAATGACGTCATCCAGGTATAATAGCACCGTCTCAAAATTCCTATGGCCTAAACAACGTTCCATCAGCCTGGAACGTTCCTGGAGCATTACACAGTCCAAATGGCATATAATTAAATTCAAACAGGCCCATAGGTGTAGTGAAAGCAGTCTTTTCTCGATCTTCTGGGGCCATGGGTACCTGCCAGTACCCACTGGTTAAGTCCAAGGTGGAGAAATAGGCTGATGACCCCAGGGCAGTCAAGGACTCCTCAATGCGTGGCAATGGATATGCATCTTTGTGGGTGATTTGATTAATTTTCCTGTAATCCACGCAGAACCTTATGCTGCCATCTTTTTTCCGAACAAGTACTAGGGGTGCAGCCCAGGGACTATGGCTGTCCCGGATTATATTAGAGTCTTTCATCTCTTGTATCATCTCTTTCACAGACTGATAGGTAGTAGGTGGTATGGGTCTGTGCCTCTCCTTAATAGGAGGGTGAGAGCCAGTGGGTATGGTATGTTTGATCACACTGACCTCTCCATAGTCTGTGGAGTGTTTGCTGAACGCCTGGTGGTGCTCCTTCACCAGTTTCAGGACTCCCTCTAGTTGCTCCTGTGGGGTGGATTCGTTCCCCACATGTAGTTCTTCCCACCAGGATGCTGCTGGAGTGCTGCTGTTCTGCGCGGTCTGGAACGCCTCCGCGGCAGGCAGACGGATCACATCCTGGAAAGACACCTGGAAAAGCTGAGCAGCGGGGTAGTGTTTAAAGAGAGTAACGGGATGATCACCAAAGTTGATTAAACGAACAGGCACTTTACCTTGAGACACGGTCACCATGCTCTTGGCTGTCCGTACGAAAGGATGATCCTTAATAGGAATAGGTTCCACTAGGGCTTGATAGTCCTGGCCCTGGATCCCTAATACAGCACGGCACCACAGTATGATCTGGGAATTTGGAGGCAAAATCACCGGCCGGTTATCCCGGATCCGGACAGTGCAAATTTCTCCTTTCTTGTTGGCGAACCTTTGTTGAGCGCACAGCACGCTAATAGTTTTCTGAATAACTCTTCTGGAAGCAGGTGAGGCGGATGATATGGTTTGGTTCAATGCTTCAAGCACTTTTGAGTAACAATTTTTAAGAACATTAGTCCCTAAGATCACGGGGTGTCCTCCTTTACCTCCGGCTTGTACCACAATCACGCCTTGCTGTGGCAGGGTGGCTTCTCCCACCTGAAGAGTAGGTTCCCAATACCCATGCACTTTCACTGGCTTACCGTTGCTAGCGATAATATCTAGCCAGGACTCTGGTGGCTGGGTGAGGAGACTTGGATCCCAGAACTTGTCAAAGGCAGGTCGTTGAATGGTGGTGACCTGTGACCCAGTGTCCAACAGGGCTTCAAAGGGTATCCTGTTGATACATATATTAATTTTCGGACGGGATCCGACATACTTAGGCATCCAGTTTGGATCCTTTGGACCTTATGTTCTACCTCCCGAGGGGCTGTCCTCTGCCTCAGGGGTTACTCGTTTAACTGCCAGCACATGGATTCGGTATGTCCATACTTCTTGCAATGATGGCAGACAGGCTGTTTTCTACTTCTGGGCCGGTACTTCAGTCGCCCATCAGGCTCTTTTGGATACACATCTCCATATGCAGGTGGGAGCCTTGGAGGAAGAGGATCTTTATCTTCTAGTAACAATGGTCTCTCCCACTCCTCTATCTTTTTGCACACCTTCTCTAGACTTAGAGTAAGATAGTTCACTTGCTCCATTAGTGCTGCCACTACATCTGTGACCGGAGCTTGGGTGGCTTGACCGACTCCTGCAGACCCCACATTAATAGTCTTTGGCTGACAAGCCTGGGGTTCAGGGAAGGTTGCTGGCCCTGGAGCAGGGTTCTGGCCCAGTATGCTGATGGCCAATTCTTTAAAATCCAAGAATGTACAATGAGGGTGTTGAGCTGACAACATCCGTAGCTGGCCCTTTAAATGTTCAGTACTTATGCCTGCAATGAATTGCTCTCTAAGAGTCCGGTCCTGGTCCTCAGCTTCTTTAGGATCCACTTGGACTACAGCTCTCAGCGTCTCCTGTAAGGACAGGGCAAAATCACGGAGCGACTCCCCAGGCTGCTGCTTTCTGCTGAAGAAACGCATTTTAACTTCTGACACCGTTCTGGCTTCAAACGTGGTGCCCAAACGTTCAAAGATCTGTTCCAGGCTATTTTTCTCAGAACGGGGCCATGACATTACTTCCCTGCGGGCGGCCCCTTCTAACTGAGCTAAGAGGATCTCCATTTGCTGCTCAGCATTTACGGGATAAAGCCGGAACAAGGCCAGTATCTGTTCCCTGAAGTCTTTTAACTTGTGGGCTTCCCCTGAATAACGCGGGAACCAGGGGGCCCCGAAATAGTACGGCATGGTTAGCGGCATCAGGCTGGGCGGTGCCGCGGCGGCAGGGGCCCTAGAGTCGGCTGTGGGTGCTTCGGCAGGCACGACTGGGGCTTCCTGTCCAATTTCCTCAGCTGCGGACATGGCGTTGCTAGGTGGGTATGGCCTATTAAATGGAGCGGAGCGGACCGGGCAGGTAAGCGGAGAAGCCGGCAAAAGTTTTTAAAGTTGGTACTCACTCCGGTGGTGCTCGCTCCAAGTCTTGCGAGATGCGCAGCTCCGGGTGTCGGAACGTCCTGCGTACCGCGTCAGCAGGTGGGCGCGGCCTCTCGTAGCTCCGGGACTCAGGTAGGCGGGGTCCTTCTTCCTGGTTGGCTGGGCGATGGCTCCGCCTGATTCTTTTCGCGCCAAAGTCCTCTTTTTCGCGCCAAACAGCTCCACGAGGCGCACTTGTAATCCAATCAGGTTAAATAGGCAATATGGCTGTCTATTCACTGACAGCAAGCGGTGGCTCAAATAAGCAGAAAACAGTCCATATAGCACAATCTTCACACCGCAATCATTACAGTTCACTTTGGCCCAGCAATTTTCAATAAAACAATTGGGGCATGTCACTTTAAGACAATTTAGTTCATGTCACTCAGAATCAATGTACAGTGTCCTTTCTAGAACTCCTGCTCTGGCTTTATATCTCCCAAGGCCCGGATGCCTATAAGGGTGGCTTAAATCCTTGGTTACTTTCCTCCTCAGGTATTATACTCTTGCTATGCTTTCTAAGGTCCTCTGCCCATCAGGGTCACTTTGCTTACCCTGGGTCGCCTCCTCCTATCAGGTGGATAACTGTAGGTCTCTCCCAGGAGGTTGAATCCTGCAACTGGGGTGTCTCTACTGAGCTGATCTCAGCCTCAGGAGCCTCAGGTGGACGAAGTGACTCCTCTAGTCCCCTGGAATGAACTAACTCTTCCCTGTCTGGGCCTTCCTATATGTAACTAGGGCTCTCCAGCTCCCTCTAACGTCTGGGAGGCTAAACTACACCCTGACAGGCCTGACACCCAGATAATACAGGGAAAAACATGCACATAACATTTAATGCAATGCAACACATTAACCTGTGCAGTGCCCACCTTTACCTAGTGGGACACTACACCGCCAATCATGATGTATGTTAATTAGTCTAGCTAGTTCAGTTAACCAGTAGTGCGCCCGCCCGCCGCGACCGCACAAATGAATCATCTGCATCAGGGCCGGGCGGGCGCACGCACTAAACAGCTCTCTGCCTCAGACTCTGGCCGGCCGTTGCGCCGCAACCTGAAAAAAACTTACAATATAAAAACTTTCAGCCGGCGCCGGAGCGCCCCCCTGCAGTTTGGCGCCCGGGGCAACGGCCCCCCTGGCCCCCCCCACGCTACGCCCCTACATAAACCCCCACTATGAGGTAGTCGATGCCTCTAATTGCAGCATGGAGAATTACAAAACGCCCCAGCATATCAGTCTGGACCGAGAAAGACCGGAATGGAAGGGACTTAGCCACCAGAATTGACACACCTCTTGCCCTGGTATTATACACAGCGTGATATGCCGCTCCCACCCAGGGTTTCTTCAGCGCCAAAAGTTTCTGCCCCTGCATATGTGTCTCCTGCAATACCAGTACATCAGGATTATGGTTCTTCAGGTAATTAAAGACAATATGGCGGATAAAGACCGGGGGCAAGGTAGTGGGACTGGGGGAGGAATGGAAGGAGGGGCTAGAACAGTTCAGAAGTAAAGGTTTAGGGTAAAAAATATACATAAACCCCTCAATTGTATGTATACTAATGCCAGAAGCCTCACTAATAAAACTGGGGAGCTGGAATTAGTGATGTGTGAGGAAAACTATGACATAGTGGGAATAACTGAGGCATGGCTGGTTGATAGCTATGACATAGTGGGAATAACTGAGACATGGCTGGATGATAGCTATGACTGGGCGGTTAATGTACAGGGTTACATTCTGTTTAGAAAGGATCGTCAAAACCGGAGAGGGGGAGGGGTCTGCCTTTATGTAAAGTCCTGTCTAAAGCCCACACTCCGGGACGATATAAGTGAGGGACATGAACATGTGGAGTCACTGTGGGTAGAAATACATGGAGGCAAAAATAATAATAAAATACTAATAGGAGTTTATTATAAACCACCTAATATACCAGAGTCCACAGAAAATCTACTACTAAACGAGATAGACGAGGCGGCAAATCATAATGAGGTGGTTATTATGGGGGACTTCAACTACCCAGATATAGACTGGGAAACTGAAAGCTGTACAGTCGTGGTCAAAAGTTTTGAGAATTACATAAATATTGGAAATTGGAAAAGATGCTGCTTAAGTTTTTATAATAGCAATTTGCATATACTCCAGAATGTTATGAAGAGTGATCAGATGAATTGCATAGTCCTTCTTTGCCATAAAAATTAACTTAATCCCAAAAATCTTTCCCCCCAACACAGCTGCCCCTTCCCCATTGAGGTGCAGCCCATCCCTACCATAGAGCCTGTAGCTGACAGAGAAGTCGACCCAGTTCTCCAGGAACCCAAACCCCTCCTTCCTACACCAGTTCTTGAGCCACTTGTTAACTTCCCTAATCTCCCGCTGCCTTTCTTGTGTGGCTCGTGGTACAGGCAGTAATTCGGAAAACACTTTTCAGGTACTTGCACTAAGCTTTTGACCCAAATCCCTAAAATAATTTTTAAGGACTCTCCACCTTCCTCTAACTTTGTCATTGGTTCCAATATGGACCATGACCGCTGGATCTTCTCCAGCCCCTCCCAGTAATCTGTCAACCCAATCCGTGATGTGTCGAACACGAGCGCCAGGAAGACAACACACTGTTCGACGATCACGGTCTTTGTGACAGATTGCCCTTTCTGTACCCCTAATAATTGAGTCTCCCACTACCAGCACCTGTCTGCCCTGCCCTGCTCTCCTGGTCCCCTGTTTACTGGAGCTGACATTCCCCTGACTGGCAGAGGAAGTTTCCAGCTGCAGCAGTGCTGTCCCTGAACCGATATCCCCCTCATCTGCCAACCATCTGCCAACTTGTTGGCGTGTGACAAGGAAGGAAGTTCACTTGCTGGTTTTGGGGCCCACCGAGGATTTCCCCGGCTCCCCGGTGGGCCAGTCCTAGCCTGGCTGTATGAGATTTGTGTATATCCTTGCGCTGGTGGCAGGTGACGGATGGAGCTGAGCATGTGCAACCACCTCAGGAAGTGGATGTGTACAATTACTAAACAGATTAAACACCAGAGGGAACCATGATAATTAAGTAAAGAGAATATCTCACTGGGGCATTTTTGTAACAGAAAAAATACAAAAGTATCTCTAGCCTTTCTTCAGCACATATTGTGGTCCCTGACCCCATGGATTTCTGGATAGTCAGCTTGGAACAATGGCCTGAATTAGCCCAGTATGCCCCATCTATTCTGTCTTGTCCAGCCTCCAGTGTCATCTCAGGGAGGGTTTCAGCATGGCAGGGGGCATTAGAACATCGAAACAGACAAAGTTATCCTCTCCTAGTTTACAAAGCATCAGTTTTGTCAAAATGAATGAGATATCATGAGGATGGATCTGTGAGGATTTTCATACTCCTTCGGCTGAGGACAAGTAATAGCTCTTTGACTGCTACTGGCCCCATCATGCCGCTGGCCAGCTGCCTGCCTACCATCATATTCAATCTGTACCTTAAAGCTGCTGCTGCCACCATGCCACTGCTGCTGTGTGTCTGTCTACAATCATGTTCTGTACTGTATCACTGCTGCCCCCTGACCCCACCATGCCACTGGTGCTCTGTGCCTGCCTACCATCAAGTTCTGTACTGTATGGCTGCTGCTGCCCCCTGACCCCACCATGCCACTGCTCATGCCTGCCTACCATTATGTTCAATCTCTAACTTGAAGGGGTATTCCCATCTTCTTGATGATATTTCATTAATTTATATGCCCCCCTGTGAATGTTTTTCCAAATATAAAGCATTTAAAAAACCACTATTCTCTGTAAAATCGCATTATTGAAATCAATTGTTTATCTGCACTGCCCATGGATATGGCCACCGCTCGCCTGCCGCATCCATGGGCCGTGCTTGCGCAGTAGTTATCTAGTGGCCGGCCTCCCACTCACACTGTGAGCGCGCATGTCACCGGACGTGCGCGCGCGTCCGCCCGAACAGAAAGAGAAGGCCGTATGGGGGAAGAATGGTTTCCTATCAGAGGAGGAGGGGAGTTGTCCGGGCTTTCAGCGTTCAGCAGCGCAGCTGTGCCGGCCTCCCCCCCCCTTCAATTTCAGGATAGCCGTGGATTTTTTTAAATAAAATTTATGTGGCGAAATAATTGGTGGGCAGTGCGCCCTCCCCCCGCCCTTCCCATTATTAAAAATCATTGGTGGGCAGTGCGCCCTCCCCCTCCCCCCCCATCATTGGTGGCAGTGGCAGTTCCGATAGGAGTCCCAGCAGTGTAATGCTGGGGCTTCTATCGGTTACCATGGCAGCCAGGACGCTACTGAAGTCCTGGCTGCCATAGTGCGCCCTCGCCCCCCCTCCCCCCCATCATTGGTGGCAGCAGCAGTTCCGATCGGAGTCCCAGCAGTGTAATGCTGGAACTCCGATCGGTTACCATGGCAGCCAGGATGCTACTGAAGTCCTGGCTGCCATGGTCATGTGCTCTGCAGCAATATACTTACCTGCGCTGTGGCCGCCCACGCTCCTTTTGTAACTCGTAACTGGTCTGTGCGGCGCATTGCTAGAAGCATAAGCAATGCGCCGCACAGACCGGTGAGTTACAAGAAGAAGGAGCGTCGGGAGGCCACAGTGCAGGTAAGTATATGGAGGCACTTGAGGAGCTAATGGAGGCACAATGGGGGCTGATGGAGGCACAATGGGGAAGATGGAGGCACAATGGTGGCAGATGGAGGCACTTGGGCTGATGGAGGCACAATGGGGGCAGATGGAGGCACAGTGGGGGGCAGATGGAGGCACAATGGGGGCTGATGGAGGCACATGGGGGCTGATGGAGGCACATTGGGGGCAGATGAAGGCACAATGGGGGCAGATGGAGGCACTTGGGCTGATGGAGGCACAGTGGGGGCAGATGGAGGCACAATGGGGGCAGATGGAGGCACAGTGGGAGCAGATGGAGGCACAATGGGGCAGATGGAGGCACAGTGGGGCTGATGGAGGCACAGTGGGGCTGATAAAGGCACAATGGGGCTGATGGAGGCACAATGGGGCTGATGGAGGCAAAATGGGGGCAGAAGAAGGCACAATGGGGGCAGGTGGAGGCACTTGGGCTGATGGAGGCACAGTGGGGGCAGATGGAGGCACAGTGGGGAGCAGATAGAGGCACATTGGGGGCAGATGGAGGCACAATGTGGCTGATGAGGCACAATGGGCTGATGGAGGCACAATGGGGGCTGATAGGAGGCACATTGGGGCTGATGGAGGCACAATGGGGCTGATGGAGGCACTTGGGCTGATGGAGGCACTTGGGCTGATGGAGGCAGAGCTGCATATGTGGCGGGTCAGCATCAATGCTGGTGGAAGAGAGAAACTGATGTAGCAAAGCTGAATACGCTGCTGTTCAGACACAGTTCTAATTTGGAAAGGAATAAACAGATGTAGCAGAGCTGTATATGTGGCGGGTCAGTATCAATGCTGGTGAAAGAGAGAAACTAATGTAGCAGAGCTG
Source organism: Bufo gargarizans (assembly GCF_014858855.1). Taxonomy (NCBI): domain Eukaryota; kingdom Metazoa; phylum Chordata; class Amphibia; order Anura; family Bufonidae; genus Bufo; species Bufo gargarizans. The sequence continues at coordinate 129,299,313 of NC_058080.1, read as the reverse complement.
AATACGCTGCTGTTCAGACACAGTTCTAATTGGGAAGGGAATAGACAGATGTAGCAGAGCTGTATATTTGGTGGGTCAGCATCAATGATGATGGAAGAGAGAAACAGATGTAGCAGAGCTGTATATAAGACTGTTCAGCCACAGTGCTGGTTGAAGAGATAAACAGACACATGTAGCTGAGCTGTATATGCATCTATACAGATACATAGTGTAAGGTTTATACACAAGCTGTACAGTACAGCTGTAATGGAAAAATATCTACATCAGTGCTGGTGGGTGGGGGATGGTCATGTTTTATGGGAGACAAAAGCACAGATTATACGTTTACTAGCTAACAAGCTTTTGAGCTAATGTATAATATGGAATTATATTTTTGGATAAACAAAATGGGTTTGTAAGAGATCAGACAGAGATTTTGTGTGTAAGGGTCCATTCACACTTCCGCAAATGGGTCCGCATCCGCTCCGCAATTTTGCGGAACGGGTGCGGACCCATTCATTCTCTATGGGGACGGAATGGATGCAGACAGCACACAGTGTGCTGTCCGCATCCGCATTTGCGGAGCACAGCCCCGATCTTCCAGTCCGCAGAACTGCAAAGGATAGAACATGCCCTATTCTTGTCCGCAGCTGCGGACAAGAATAGGCATTTCTATAGGGGGTGCCGGCCGGGTGTGCTGCGGATCTGCAATTTGACAGTAAAAAAATAGAATTTTTTTCATACCTATTTCTTACCAGTGTTTTTTTTGGGAAGGAAGATGGGCATTGGGCTGCACGGCAGAAGCAAAAACGGGCAGTGCTTCTCCCTTCCACTGAACTGCTAGACAAAGTGAAAGCTGATTGGTGGGGCAGCGGTCAGTGAGGGCCTGTGGCTGCTGCCTCACTACTGAGCACAGTCTCAAGCAGGAAGCCCTGCCTCTCCAGATATTCCCTGAACATTGTCTGCCACATACAATGCTGTCTTGACACCTTTTTCTGGGAAGTTTTTATGACCTACTGACTCCAATTAGGATAATGGAATCAACACCTTTGACCCCATGCTGGGTATAATGACCTCTGACCCCATGCTGGGTATAATTACCAGATGTTACATATTTATTCCCAGAGAATTCTTGTACAGTCACTCAGAATTGAGAAAGCTCGTTGGAAGAACGAGTGAAACGTTTTCAAGAAATCTACAGTAAGTCCAGTTGCCTTGATTTATTCTTTACAGATATACCATGACCTGGATAAATGAGAACCGTCACAGACACCCTGAACAGAAAGTTATCGGTCTTGTCTCATATATAAGACTGTGTGTTTATTGCATATTGTCTCAATATCTTAATTTAAGAAAATGGATATGATACTTGTAATTTAACCCATCCCAGATACTACGGAGAGAGGCCCAGAGAGTTGACCAAAAATGTGTGACTCTTTGGTAAAATGTACAGTATAAGGGCTCATGCACACGACCGTATGTATTTTGCGGTCTGCAAAAAACGTATCCGCTAAAAATATGGATGACATCCATGTGCATTCCGTATTTTGCAGAACAGAACAGCTGGCCCCTAATAGAACAGTACTATCCGTGTCCATAATGTGGACAATAATATGATATGTTCTATTTTTTTGCGGAACGGAAATACGGACATACGGATACGAAATGCACACGGAGTACCTTCCTTTTTTTTTGTGGGCCCATTGAAATCGATGGTTCTGTATATGGTCGCAAAAAAAAACAGAACGGACATGGAAAGACAATACATATAGGAATTGTCCATGTGTAATACCCCAGAGTGGCATTACCACCTCTTTTGGATCCTCACTATCTTTAATGGTGTATCCTGTGTCATCTTGTATATTCATTTCCATATCCTGCATTGTGTATATCTATTTCCTTATAAACTACTGGTTTTTTTTTTGTTTTGTTTTTTATTATTAAAAACCCATCTGTCCACAATATTCCCATTTTTTTCACTTTTTTAAATACAGAAAAAAAAATATTTACAAATGTGCCCGGAACAGGAATAAAATAAAAGTTCTGGCTCCTGTCAGCTTCGCGGTTTGTGCTTTCCTGAATACATAAGAATACCTAAATCTGTAGAAAAATACTGTACAAGTTACGTTTTACTCATACGGATAAAAATACTCCTCTGGTAACGCGGGAAACTGGACGAGATCATTGAAAATGCATAGGAAAGAGTAGAGGGATTGTTAAAGCCTTCTGTTTAAATGCATCGTGTGAAAACCCAAAGATTGGGGGGCTCTGTACCCACAAATATTGCATATAAAAATACCTTCAGTCCCTGCTATGGCACGAAATGTATGGCGAAATAAAGACAGCGTGGGGGCTGTGGGGAGCGTTCGCTGCATCCGCAGCCACGGAGATACTGGCCCTAATGAACACTGGGGTGCGAGAGGATCAGTAAACATCAAGAGGCAGCCATTTTAGCCTACAGATGTGAAATACAGTCACTTACCTGGATAGACAGAAAGTACTAGGTAGGTACTTGGCAACCATCTTGTCTGCTGATGTATCAGTGGTCCCTAACCTGTGCATGTCCGGTTGTTACAAAACTACACCTCCCAGAATTCTGCAGCTGTCGGTGCATGCTGAGAGTTGTAGTTTCGCAACAGTCGGAGACCAGTGCTTTTTAATGTCATCTTAATATCAAAACTGCAGTATGGAGACTATGCCAAAACAAATTTGAAGAATATCATTTCTCTGGCCACCATCAGAGGTTGTGGAAGCCATCTTGAGGTAAATTTAATGCCTCACCATTCTTATGCAATCATTTGCCTTAAATTTCACTGAAAGTGAAAATCTTAATCCGTCCATCATTAGCATAAAAAAAAAATGGCCGCTAAGGTACCTCAGAATTTGTCACTGTAGGCCAGAAACTTGTGAAATGGCTGCTCCACAGACTAGGCCGCACCTAGAACCCAGTGGCAGCGGTGCCCATAGCAACCTATCAGATCACAGCTTTCAAGTCCTAACCTGCACTGAAAGCCGCATTATGATTGGTCGCTATGGGCAACCCCTCACCTGCAGCCCAGTCTGACCCAAATTTGGGCCATTGACAGTCGTTTCCCATCTATTTTCTAAGCATCAGGCTTATCTGCTGTGGCTCTGACAGTAAAATGGCGCCATCAGGAATAAACGCCATTACGATGGCGGCATGCTACATTATAAAACATACTGTGCTCCAAGAACAAGCTTTCTTCTCTTGTGGTCGGCAGTGCAGCTGCTCAATGTGTAAAAAATAAAAAATCCTATTCACGCTTATGACTAGTGGACTCCATTATCAACAAAAGGGTGTCATTGTCTGTGGCAGCCAATCAGAGCCTGCGTTTCAGTTCAGGCTGAGCTCTGATTGGTTCCTTGAAGAAACACAAAATGGCAGTGAGGTGCGATAACATAGGGCGACGCGGGGAAAGTGTTAAACACAGTATAATACTATTCTCGCGGAGGAAGTACACGTGGTTTCACAGCGCCAAGTAAGGCGCTGGGGTGTGGCCCTTGAAGTGCATTGTGGGTAAAAATAAAAAATTACATTAGCAACCTGTGGCTCTACGTGCTGGGAGTCGTAGTTTCGTGTCAGCCATCCATTGTGAATAAAGGATAGGTGAAGTAATAGGGGGACATTTCGGCAGTCTGTTAGGCATACCTACAGGCTCTCGAGGTGGTCATCTTGAGGAATAGTGTCTAATCTACTTTGTGGAGGGTGAGGGGAATATAAAGTGTGTCAGTGTTAAAAATACGATGTATATGCAAAGGAAGGAAAGCCAGCTCACCTCACATGTCCAATGTAGCTGTGCACGGGGCGGACCCAAGTCAGTCCGTGTAGTAGATTCAATTGAAAAAAGAGAAGCTCCGGCACCAAGCGTGGACGTAGAGAAAGTTCCCAATCTTTATTCAGCAATTTTCATATACAGCAAACAGTGGCACAGGCTCCCACTTAATCCCAGGCAATCAACGCGTTTCGGACGGTAACGTCCTTAGTCATGATCCAGGTGTCCTGCATGGTGGTCACTGAAATAGTGTCCAGTTTCCGCTATCCCGCCCCCAAGAGGAGTTCTGGGGAGGCGGGTTAGGCGCCAATACAATCAGAACCATGCAGGGCACCTGTGCAAACATTTCTCCCGTGATACAAAAACATATAAAAATTTCTTTTAGACATACCAAACAGTTAAACAATTTAAAATCATATGGTTATACTATTTAAATATATCAGAGATATTGGTCCAGAAGTGGTAGAAAAGACATATATGTATAGTATTGTTTATGGAATAAATTTGAGACACATATCTGACCATTTATGGATGTATATAGATATATGAATAAATAAATATCCCCAACAAACATAAGATGCGAGGGAACAAATATATGTATATAAAGAGTGGAACAAATTACCTAGGAATATGTAAATATATAAATATATAAGGATGACAGCAGAGACTAAGCAAACGAAATATGAGCAGACCCACTAATATAATCAGATGGAATTGTCAGTATATATATACATATATTTCATTGGGTGGTTGTTCAAATCCATCCACTTTATCCCTATCAAAGTAGCCATGGTTTTAAAATAAGTTATATTCACATATATACACTTGGGAAACGCTTGGTGTGAATTCATGTCCTAGTCTGCGCATATTCGGCAGTCAAAGGGTCATGACCAGCATGAAGTTAATTAGTAAGTAACGTTGCCTCGTGGTGTTTCCTACTTCATGTTGTATGAAGATGTCCTTTTCACAAGATCCTCTTAGTATTCCTAAAGAGAGTATATTGTCACTATAATCCAAGTTTTTAAATAGGAACGGATGGAATAAACAAGACAGTTATATGAAATCTGATCTCCTTATTGGAGTTAGACATAATCTAGTTTATTCTCATAGAGTCTTGTCCACTTATTTTTCGTACTCAGTTAGTTTTTAATTTTTAATTTTGATTTAATTTTTCTGTTGGCAACTTATTTTGTTTCCCTGGTATACTGATTTCATTTTCACATTTTCCGAAAATCTTCCTAATAATCAATATTTTTTATTGTTATTATTAATTTATATTATTCATTTAGCTATTTATGGTATGGATATTCTATTCCTAATTACCCATAGTTCTGGCCGATAATATTTTTTATTTCTTGATTTTTTAATTTTATAATTTTTTTTAAAATATATGAATCCAATCAGATGTATTTGCTTATATATCCACCCCATTGGTATCTAAGTTGGAACGTCATTAGACATGTGGATGTAATCTGCCACAGGTATCTATCTGTGACAGAGTACATCCACACCCAATACCCGTAATCACAACCACAAAGGGATCAGACAGTGTATAATATAGAACCATTATATAGCGCTGTCCCCACATTGTGGCCTCACACTCCGTAGATAAAGAGAAAGGAAAACCATATGTTTAAAAAGGAAAAATTATTTCCAATGGCCATGTAAAACGTTTGTCTAATTGGCAAAATATAAAACAGGAAAAATAATAAAATAATATATGGCTTCTCTGTATGTTACCTTTAATAAAGGTACATTAGTTCTTTTTTAAGGTTCATGCCCTGTGGGTATCTTGTTTTTAATCTCCAGATCCAGTATGCTTCCCGCAAAAGGGTCTTTTGTTTGATATTACCTCCCCTTTTAGGAAGTGTGATGCGTTCAAATGCAAAGGTGGAAAATGTGGCTATATTGCGGTCATGAATGTTTATAAAGTGACTGGCCGCATTGGAGATCCCTGTTATGGAGGGGTTGGCGATATAATTTAAGTGCTCTCGTAATCTGTCCTTGAATTTTCTAATGGTACATCCTACATACATAAGATCACATGCAGTGCATGTGATAATATATATGACACCACTCGTATTACAATTTATGTAACTCCTGATGGGAAATGTTTCCGAGTGTGTGGAATTATGAAATTCCTTAGTGATTTTGGCAACCTTACATGTCTTACATCTCTGGCTGCCACACACAGAAAATCCTATGTATTTGAGCCAGGTAGGTTGATTTTTGTTTGTCATTTCTGTTGGAGTAAACATTGAGGGAGATAATGTTTTACCCAAAGTGTTGGGTCTCTTAGAGACAACACGGCAGCCGTCTCCAAGTACCCCTCTCAGGATATCATCCTCATATAGGATAGGTAAGCATTTTTGAATGGTTTTCTTGATCATATTAAATTGTCTACTGTAGGTTAAAACTATAGTGGGTATATATTCCTGCTTTTCATCTCTATATTTACTGGCATTAATATTTTTGTTCTTATTTTTATTTTTATTTTTATTTATATTATTGCCATCTGCAGTACTACAGCAACTACCATTCTCTTTACTTTTTGACTGGCATTGTATATTCGGCACCAAACCAAGTAGTCTAGATCTATTTTTGTTGTTAGCTATTTTTATGCCCCTAGAAAGCATCCACTTTGGGTATCCTCTAGACATAAGGCGTGTCCATATATTACCACACTCCTTGTCAAAGGCTTCACTGGTACTGGAATTTCTTTTGGCTCTTATAAATTCCCCCACAGGAATACTTTTAATCGTATGTGATGGGTGGTGGCTATTAGCTTTCAGGATGGTATTGCCGGAGATCTCCTTGCGGTAGGTCTCCGTTTAACTGTTTGTCTCTGTTTAACTGTTTGGTATGTCTAAAAGAAATTTTTATATGTTTTTGTATCACGGGAGAAATGTTTGCACAGGTGCCCTGCATGGTTCTGATTGTATTGGCGCCTAACCCGCCTCCCCAGAACTCCTCTTGGGGGCGGGATAGCGGAAACTGGACACTATTTCAGTGACCACCATGCAGGACACCTGGATCATGACTAAGGACGTTACCGTCCGAAACGCGTTGATTGCCTGGGATTAAGTGGGAGCCTGTGCCACTGTTTGCTGTATATGAAAATTGCTGAATAAAGATTGGGAACTTTCTCTACGTCCACGCTTGGTGCCGGAGCTTCTCTTTTTTCAATTGAATCTACTACACGGACTGACTTGGGTCCACCCCGTGCACAGCTACATTGGACATGTGAGGTGAGCTGGCTTTCCTTCCTTTGCATATACTACGTACAAGTGCCTGTGCTCACCTAAGTCCGGAGGATAACATCTTATATAGACGGACGTTATATATCCCATCTTAGCTAAACCGCTACAGTGTGAACACTGGCTCTTACTTTTCCCAGTATAAAATGGCTTTCTCAGCATGTACAGACCGCAAATCTAAAGCGGAAAAGGTTTTTACAACAGGTGAACCCACCCTAAGTGAAGAGCCGAATTTGAAATCTCAATTATACGAACTTGAGAGACTCTTAACTCACGAAATAAAAATATGGTGGGACCACATGACCCTGACGAAATATGTGGAGAGACAAATGATACCAAGAGGCCTGAGAATCAAAAAGGTACCAACCACCATTTTTTCAGACACATTTGTCTGCAGTTGGAATGAAATACTTAGTGACTGCTCAATAAAACTCTTGTCGCTGATTATCGAATATGAAGGGGATAGACTGGATAACATCCATACAAAAATTGATGACTGTAGGAGTACTTTGGACAAATACAAATCCTCAGAAGACTTCTCCAAAAGAGAGGAAGATATCATGTCCCACATTAACCAAATGGAAAATGACATCATGGAAATGAAACATCGAAAGTTCCAAAGGGACACATATGATTACAATAACAATCAAGTATATGAATGGGGGAGGAGGGATAACCCACACAGTACTCCGAAGTCTATTCTCAAAAAGAAATATAACAACAACAAGAAATATAAAAACAAACAAGGATTGATCAAACAGAATGCAACCCGCAGAGTGAGTTTCAGTAATTCAGAGGTGGAGACATCAGAATCCTGCGAATCAATGGGGGAGGAGGAAGGTGAAAACAGAATCCGAGACTCTCATCAAATGAAACTCTCATATTATCAGAAAAACAGAAAGGATAAAGATAAACCTGAACTTTCAAAAAACGACCCAGAAGAAGGGGGGGCCGCAAACACAAAAAGGCCGCATCAGATGTCCACTCGTCTAAAAAACAAATAATTCCTAAAGGTGATAGCTATTCTGTGACTTTGGATGTGGTTAATTTGTCTAGTTACATATTGACTAATGATCAGAAGAATGTATTGTCTTTGGGTTTAAATTTTGTGCCCTGCACAGATTTTGATCCCTTCTTTACCATAATGCAGGTGAATAGATTTGTCAGAAACCTCACATTAAGAAGATGTTTTCTGGAATCCTCTCTTCCACTTGAAGACCCGCAAATAGAAAATGAAAAAGAAATGGAGACACATAATAGTAATAATGATAATATTTATAATAATCTAACATTTAAAGAACAACAGTCTCTATTCTGCCTTGCGGGCCTCCAATTGGATAATGAACAACATCGCACTGAAAACATCCAACACGAGTTTGTAGTATCTAACAAAAAATATTATCCTACCAAATTTCGCACAAATAGCATGGATGTCTTTCAGGAGGTTGTGGAAAAAGAATTACTAAAAATACATGATTCGATCCCCAAGGTCAGAGAACATAATCTTAGTGTGACACAAAAATCTGCTTTGAAACAATTGGAGGACAACAAAAACCTTATTTTTAAGATGGCGGATAAAGGGGGCTCAGTGGTGGTGCTGGACAAGACGTGTTATTATGCACAAATGTTGGAGGTCTTGTCGGACACCACCACCTACAAATGTTTGAAACACAACCCCCTTAACATATATAAAAAGGATTTGATCCTCATCTTAAATAAGGGACTAGAGAGGGGTCATATTAATCAGAGACAGTATGATTTCTTAAATGTTAATTTTCCTGTCACCCCTATAATCAATGCCCTTCCAAAGATCCACAAAGGAGTCAATCCCCCCCCAATGAGACCTATTGTCTCGGGCATTGGCTCCTTAACTGAAAAATTGAGTGAATGGCTGGACTCAGTCCTACAGCCTCTAGTGAAAAGATTACCGGGGTACATCAAAGATACAACTGATGTCCTCAGATACATGTATGACTGTATATGGTCAGACCAGTATACATGGATAACACTAGACGTTGTAGCCCTGTACCCCTCCATTCCTCACACATTTGCCCTCCTGGCATTGGAATATGTTTTACATAGATACAGTGGCTTTTCTGATCTATTTATAGACTATGTTCTGGAAATTACTTCCTACCTCCTTACACACAATTATTTCGTATTTAATGATATATTTTATGTTCAGGTATCAGGTGTTTCCATGGGGGCAAAATTTTCCCCCTCCCTGGCAAATTTATCTATGGCCTTCTGGGAAGAAAGATATATTTTTTCTGTTGACAATCCCTTTTCTGGGAAATTGGTCTGGTATGGCAGATACATCGATGATTTACTCCTCATCTGGGGGGGCGATGTGTCTGCCATACCAGACTTTGTCAACTATGTTAATGGGAACACATATAATTTGAAGTTTACGTGTGTACAACATCCCCAAACAATTAACTTCTTGGATTTGAGGTTAACTGGGATTCCAGGCCGGGTGGTGCTGACGGAGACCTACCGCAAGGAGATCTCCGGCAATACCATCCTGAAAGCTAATAGCCACCACCCATCACATACGATTAAAAGTATTCCTGTGGGGGAATTTATAAGAGCCAAAAGAAATTCCAGTACCAGTGAAGCCTTTGACAAGGAGTGTGGTAATATATGGACACGCCTTATGTCTAGAGGATACCCAAAGTGGATGCTTTCTAGGGGCATAAAAATAGCTAACAACAAAAATAGATCTAGACTACTTGGTTTGGTGCCGAATATACAATGCCAGTCAAAAAGTAAAGAGAATGGTAGTTGCTGTAGTACTGCAGATGGCAATAATATAAATAAAAATAAAAATAAAAATAAGAACAAAAATATTAATGCCAGTAAATATAGAGATGAAAAGCAGGAATATATACCCACTATAGTTTTAACCTACAGTAGACAATTTAATATGATCAAGAAAACCATTCAAAAATGCTTACCTATCCTATATGAGGATGATATCCTGAGAGGGGTACTTGGAGACGGCTGCCGTGTTGTCTCTAAGAGACCCAACACTTTGGGTAAAACATTATCTCCCTCAATGTTTACTCCAACAGAAATGACAAACAAAAATCAACCTACCTGGCTCAAATACATAGGATTTTCTGTGTGTGGCAGCCAGAGATGTAAGACATGTAAGGTTGCCAAAATCACTAAGGAATTTCATAATTCCACACACTCGGAAACATTTCCCATCAGGAGTTACATAAATTGTAATACGAGTGGTGTCATATATATTATCACATGCACTGCATGTGATCTTATGTATGTAGGATGTACCATTAGAAAATTCAAGGACAGATTACGAGAGCACTTAAATTATATCGCCAACCCCTCCATAACAGGGATCTCCAATGCGGCCAGTCACTTTATAAACATTCATGACCGCAATATAGCCACATTTTCCACCTTTGCATTTGAACGCATCACACTTCCTAAAAGGGGAGGTAATATCAAACAAAAGACCCTTTTGCGGGAAGCATACTGGATCTGGAGATTAAAAACAAGATACCCACAGGGCATGAACCTTAAAAAAGAACTAATGTACCTTTATTAAAGGTAACATACAGAGAAGCCATATATTATTTTATTATTTTTCCTGTTTTATATTTTGCCAATTAGACAAACGTTTTACATGGCCATTGGAAATAATTTTTCCTTTTTAAACATATGGTTTTCCTTTCTCTTTATCTACGGAGTGTGAGGCCACAATGTGGGGACAGCGCGATATAATGGTTCTATATTATACACTGTCTGATCCCTTTGTGGTTGTGATTACGGGTATTGGGTGTGGATGTACTCTGTCACAGATAGATACCTGTGGCAGATTACATCCACATGTCTAATGACGTTCCAACTTAGATACCAATGGGGTGGATATATAAGCAAATACATCTGATTGGATTCATATATTTATAAAAAAAATTATAAAATTAAAAAATCAAGAAATAAAAAATATTATCGGCCAGAACTATGGGTAATTAGGAATAGAATATCCATACCATAAATAGCTAAATGAATAATATAAATTAATAATAACAATAAAAAATATTGATTATTAGGAAGATTTTCGGAAAATGTGAAAATGAAATCAGTATACCAGGGAAACAAAATAAGTTGCCAACAGAAAAATTAAATCAAAATTAAAAATTAAAAACTAACTGAGTACGAAAAATAAGTGGACAAGACTCTATGAGAATAAACTAGATTATGTCTAACTCCAATAAGGAGATCAGATTTCATATAACTGTCTTGTTTATTCCATCCGTTCCTATTTAAAAACTTGGATTATAGTGACAATATACTCTCTTTAGGAATACTAAGAGGATCTTGTGAAAAGGACATCTTCATACAACATGAAGTAGGAAACACCACGAGGCAACGTTACTTACTAATTAACTTCATGCTGGTCATGACCCTTTGACTGCCGAATATGCGCAGACTAGGACATGAATTCACACCAAGCGTTTCCCAAGTGTATATATGTGAATATAACTTATTTTAAAACCATGGCTACTTTGATAGGGATAAAGTGGATGGATTTGAACAACCACCCAATGAAATATATGTATATATATACTGACAATTCCATCTGATTATATTAGTGGGTCTGCTCATATTTCGTTTGCTTAGTCTCTGCTGTCATCCTTATATATTTATATATTTACATATTCCTAGGTAATTTGTTCCACTCTTTATATACATATATTTGTTCCCTCGCATCTTATGTTTGTTGGGGATATTTATTTATTCATATATCTATATACATCCATAAATGGTCAGATATGTGTCTCAAATTTATTCCATAAACAATACTATACATATATGTCTTTTCTACCACTTCTGGACCAATATCTCTGATATATTTAAATAGTATAACCATATGATTTTAAATTGTTTAACTGTTTGGTATGTCTAAAAGAAATTTTTATATGTTTTTGTATCACGGGAGAAATGTTTGCACAGGTGCCCTGCATGGTTCTGATTGTATTGGCGCCTAACCCGCCTCCCCAGAACTCCTCTTGGGGGCGGGATAGCGGAAACTGGACACTATTTCAGTGACCACCATGCAGGACACCTGGATCATGACTAAGGACGTTACCGTCCGAAACGCGTTGATTGCCTGGGATTAAGTGGGAGCCTGTGCCACTGTTTGCTGTATATGAAAATTGCTGAATAAAGATTGGGAACTTTCTCTACGTCCACGCTTGGTGCCGGAGCTTCTCTTTTTTCAATTAAAAATACGATAAATGTGTGTGGGGGGGGGGGGTCACCTAATATATCAGCAACCGCATCACGTACATTACACAAACCACAAGAAGAATCGTTTCCAAGATCTTTCGAGACGATTCTTGTCATCACTAACATGAGGTATAGAGTCAAATAATACAACTGATAGCACCATGAGAGAGGGATGAATCTCCAACCACAAGGACGCCGACATCCTAGCGAATGCGCCAAAGTAAAGAAAGAAACAGGAAAAAGTGCTGAAAACTGTCAGAATGTATGGATCCCGAAATTATATAGAGGGATCCGCATGGGATTATAATCATCCCATTAGCTTGTATTAGTTTGTGGCGGGAAAATTTCCCGCCTAAAAGTGTGTTAGGTGAGCTAAAAATAGCTGGTTACTGGGGGTCTGGGGCAGATGTCAATCATTGGGTCAGTAAGTGACCTATGAAGTAGTGTTGCTGGGCAGAGTGGCCTGAGATGCCCAGCAACAGTGGGTCATTGGTGGGACAGTTTCAAGGCCCCCCATAGTTAGGGCTATATAGTTGCGGTAGCGGTCAGTGTTAGGCTGTCATTTCAACAGCATCTGGAGGAGGTGCTGCCTGCCTGCATACCTGATGGAGGAGTTCGTGGCTGAGCTGCGGAGGCGTGCGGAAGATGGAGTGACGGCGTCCTGGCTGGAATCCTGCTTAGCTGACTGGTCTGCATCGGTGGCTGTTCCGGCGGTGGTGTGCGATCCTGGCGATGTCCCGGCGGTGTCTGCGGCTGACGTACCCGAAGGTCTCCCTGTGGTGCCTGCGCTGCGCTCTTCAAGAAGAGAGAAGAGGCAGCGCACCCGTTTCTCTCCCTCCCCCTGCAGGTCTGTCCCGGAAAGGAGAAGATCGGATAGACGGAGTGCTGCTGTAGAGGAAACCGGAAGTGGCCGCTTGGGGATGACATCACAGGCTGAGGTCCGTCCTGAATCTGCGTCCCCAGGAAACTAGGAGCAGCTTTTTGGTTCCGCTTCTGCCCTGCAGCATTTTGGTTCCCAGGAAGGTCTTGCTGTGAGAAGAGCATCGCTTGAGCCCCCTGCACATTCTTCGCGGCAACTTGGACGTAGACGACGCAGAATGGAGCCACAGCCTGTGCAGCACCAGTCCCTGCCGCTCCGCTCCGGTGTTGAGCAGCGGGACGGTGTGTGCTTGGAAAGCGTGACGCAGAGACAAGAGGCATCCGCATCTTCTTCTGGTGTCCGGAGTGCTACGTCAGCGGGTGGTGAGTTCCCCAGGGATCTGGGCACCGTTATTGCGTCCTTGTCTTCTGTACTTTCTTCTTTGCAGAGTATTGCTCCTCTTCCCCCCCCTGCTCCTGAACCGGCTGGTACGGCAGGCGATTTTTCTGATGCTTGGCGTTTTAGCGGTCGGGGGACGGGAGGGGGTTATGATAGTGATGACTCTCTCCCTCTTCCAGCGGTGGCTAAACGTGGAGGAGTGTCAGAGTCATGTTATAAAGAAATGTTACCATGTGATATTTCGCCTTTAGGCTTTCATCTCTCCATGTCGGTTAAAGAAAAGATATGGAGAAATGAATTTGTGGACATTTTGTCGCTGTTGCCTGCTTCAAAAGATTTTGTTGCTAAATTAGATAAAAGGGAGGATAAGTCTGAAGAAGATAGGAGGCGCCCGATCCCTCGTACTTTTAATAATTGGTTGCAGGCATATTGTATCTTTTGCAGCGTGATGGGTGAGAAATTCCCGGCAAAATGTTCAGGGCTTTTTCAGCATTTAGATAATGTTTTAGAGGCGTATAAGAATTTTGGGGGGATAGGTTGGTTTGTGTATGATGAAAATTTCAGACAGAGGCTGTCCGTTTATCCTAGCATGCGGTGGGGCACAAAGGATGTTGGGCTGTGGCTTAATTTATTGTTGCCACAGCGTTCATCTTATTCTGCTCCTAAACAGCAGCCAGCCTCTGCTGCGCCGCAGTCTCAATTGTTAAAAAAGGGCACCTGCTTTGCGTTTAATGAAGCACAGTGTAGGTGGCCTGCGTCATGTAAATATCGCCATGAATGTGCCTTTTGCGGGGGCAGTCACCCGATGGTTCGCTGTTATAAAAGAGCTAACATGCCTACCATGCCATCCACAAAAGAGTTTATTGCAAAAAGCATGGACACCAGTAAAGCTGGTGACCATGCGTCCCTGGTTAGAGCGTTACCCAAATTGCAAGATGGCGGAACTGCTACTTGACGGTTTTGCTTTGGGTTTTCAGTTGCCATCGTTTTCTGGCGTTGGTTGTGAATGGGTTAATAATTTGTCTTCGGTTGATCAATTTCCTGTGGTTGTGAGGGATAAATTGGCAAAGGAACTGGAGTTAGGCAGGATCGCTGGTCCTTTTTCCTCTCCGCCTTTCGCTAATTTTCGTCTTTCTCCATTGGGAGTTGTTCCGAAGAAGGAACCCAATGCTTTTCGTTTAATTCATCATTTATCCTTTCCTTATGGTGCATCCTTGAATGATGAAATTGATAAAGCATTGTGTTCGGTCAAGTATGCCACATTTGATTCAGCAATTGATCTGATACGTAATTTTGGCGAAGGTGCTTTGATGGGAAAGGCGGACGTTCAGTCCGCTTTTCGCCTGCTACCTGTACATCCTTCTTGTTTTAACTCACTTGGTTTTCAATTTCAGGGTTTATTTTATTTTGATAAATGTATTCCAATGGGTTGTTCCTTGTCTTGTTTCTATTTTGAAGTTTTTTCCTAGTTTATTGAATGGGTAGTAGCAGTCAGGTGTATGCGTGGTGCAGTGACGCACTATTTGGACGATTTCTTGTTCATTGGTCCAGCGGATTCTTCAGCATGCTCTGAAAGTTTGGAATCCTTTTTTGCAGTTTGTTCTGAGTTTGGTGTTCCGTTAGCTGAGGATAAGACGGTGTACCCTACTAATTGTTTGGAATATTTGGGGATTGTCATAGATTCTGTGAAGGGCGAATTTTGTCTTCCTCCACAGAAAGTGTCAAAAATCTGTATGGCTTTATCTTCATTGCTAAGTAAGCGTACAGCTAAGGTGAAAGAGATTCAGTCGGTCTTGGGTATGTTAGCTTTTGCCAGTAGGATTATGCCAATGGGCCGGGTGTTTTGTCGGCAATTGTCTGCAAAGATTTCTGGTGTGAGGAACCCTGGTTTTCATGTTAGTCTATCTAAGGAGGTTAAGGAAGATTTTATGATTTGGTTGGAGTTCTTTCAGCTATATAATGGCAGGTCATATTGGCAGGAAGATTTTGTTTTAGCTTCTTCTTTGGATTTGTTTACGGATGCTGCTGGATCTTGCGGTTTTGGTGCATATTGGAACGGACATTGGTGTGCGGCAGAATGGCATCCTGCTTGGATTTTGAATGGAGTGACTAAGAATATTGTTTTGTTAGAACTGTTTCCTGTGGTGGTTTCGCTAGTTTTATGGGGGAGTTGTTTTTCCAATAAGAGAATTATTTTGCATACTGACAATAAGGGTGTTTTATTTGCAGTTAATTGTTTATCATCAAAATGTCCGTTAGTAGTTAAATTGTTACGTCATCTGGTGCTTCTCTGTTTAAAATTGAATATTTGGTTGAAAGCTCGCCATATCCCTGGGATAGATAATTCAATTGCTGATTCGCTTTCCCGTTTTCAGTTTCAGACATTCCGGCAGTTGACGGAAGGGGCCGATCTGAAAGGGGAATCGTGCCCTGCCTACCTGTGGAATCTGATTTGGTCCTAGGTATGTCTTACTTACAGTCTTCTGTGGCTCCGGCGACATGGTCGGATTATAGCCGTTCATGGCTTAGGTGGTGTTGTTTTACAGCTGATAGAGGTTGGTCTTCTCATGGTAGTGGCGAGGTTGCTGCATTAGCATTCTGTGTGGCATTGTTTAGGGAGGGTCTGGCTTACTCTACTGTTTTAAGGATTTTGTCAGGTGTTTCATTTTTTCTTCGGGTTTTAGGTTCTCCTTCTTTATTAGATTACTTCCTGATTAAGCAGATGTTGAAGGGTTACAAACGTGGTAATTGTTCTCCTGACAATAGATGTCCTATTTCTCCCACACTGTTATTATCATTATGTCAGGCTACTTCTTTAGTTTGTTTTGATAGTTTTGAAGAGTTGCTGTTTTCCACTGCGTTTTGTTGCATGTTTTTTGGTGCTTTTAGAATTAGTGAGTTGTTTCCAAGAAATTGTGAGGCAGGTTTGGGATTGGCCTTGAAGCATGTCCATGTTCATGTTAATTATGTTTTGTTTTTCCTTCCGACGTCAAAGATGGATCAATCAGGTAAGGGTACCTGGATCCGAGTGAACAGAGTTGGGTCGGGTGGTATTTGTCCGGTGAGTATGATTTCTCAGTATTGGCTTCGCAGACCAGGGGGTGGTACTGCTTTCTTTGTGCATGCGAATACTTCTCCTTTAACACAATATCAATTTAGATCCGTGCTAAGGAAATGTTTAAAGGAATTGGGTTTAGATGGTGTCCGGATTACGTCGCATTCTTTCCGGATTGGAGCCGCCACGGCGGTGGCTCGGTCGGGTTTGAGTGCGTCAGTGATTAAGCGGATTGGAAGATGGTCGTCTAATTGTTTTAAAATGTATGTGCGTCCTGATGTTCCTGTGTTCTAATGTTTCTTTATATTATAGTTTTTACAGGTCTCACCGTATGGATTATCGGCCATTCTTTCGTACACTGGGCCCATCGCAGAGCTGTAGAAAGATCGTACGGTGACAACCTCTCTTGGTCCACAGATACGGTTCGAATATACTGGAATGGGGTCAGGGGTCTTCGTTGGGAAGGTTTGATGGATGTAATGTTGGAAATGTGTGATTTATACCCTGATCCTGATATAATAATTTTTCATGCAGGGGCAAATGATGTGGGCAAATTTGGCACCATTGAATTGGCTTTCTGTATGAAACGTACAATGGTAAGGGCAAGGCGATTGTTCCCTGATGCACGTTTAGTTTTTTCGGAAATGATTCCACGTTTACTTTGGTTATCCTGTCCTAATTTTAAATATTTAGATAAGATGAGGATACGTTTGAATAGAATTATGGCTCGTTTTATGCCATTGATTTGGGGGTTTTCATTTTGGCACGTGGACCTTGAAGGTGGTTTGCCCGGCCTTTATTTTTCGGACAAGATTCATTTGTCACAGATTGGTTTGGACATTTTCAATTTGGACATGCAAGCTATAATTGAGATAGTTATGGGTGGGGTGGGGCCCACGCCGCCTTGTTAGCCGGCATGGTCCGGTGGGTGTAAAGTCGCTCACTGTAATGGTGAGCGGACGAGTTAAGTCTGAAGTTTAGGCCGAGCTTATGGCTGGTCTAATTATTGTTTATGAAGTTATTGGTATATATTGATACAGTTTAATTTTGGATTAAGCTAATCTTTAATAAAGCTGGCCGTGGCCTAATTTATTCCACCAAAAATATTTGTGTCCACGTGTTTTATTACTTATTTATAGAGTTGAAGATGTGTAAGTAATGTTATGGTACATTCATATGATTTATAATCCCATGTATGGATCCCGAAATTATATAGAGGGATCCGCATGGGATTATAATCATCCCATTAGCTTGTATTAGTTTGTGGCGGGAAAATTTCCCGCCTAAAAGTGTGTTAGGTGAGCTAAAAATAGCTGGTTACTGGGGGTCTGGGGCAGATGTCAATCATTGGGTCAGTAAGTGACCTATGAAGTAGTGTTGCTGGGCAGAGTGGCCTGAGATGCCCAGCAACAGTGGGTCATTGGTGGGACAGTTTCAAGGCCCCCCATAGTTAGGGCTATATAGTTGCGGTAGCGGTCAGTGTTAGGCTGTCATTTCAACAGCATCTGGAGGAGGTGCTGCCCCCGCCCGCCCTTCCCTGTTGAAAGTTTGTTTTCATTGTCACGGCTGCTTTATTAGAAGGAGGGTGTAAAGTCGCTCACTGTAATGGTGAGCGGACGAGTTAAGTCTGAAGTTTAGGCCGAGCTTATGGCTGGTCTAATTATTGTTTATGAAGTTATTGGTATATATTGATACAGTTTAATTTTGGATTAAGCTAATCTTTAATAAAGCTGGCCGTGGCCTAATTTATTCCACCAAAAATATTTGTGTCCACGTGTTTTATTACTTATTTATAGAGTTGAAGATGTGTAAGTAATGTTATGGTACATTCATATGATTTATAATCCCATGAGACAGTCGCCAACCTGTGCCTTATAAACTACTGTTAACAATTAATGTGCCTGGTTCACCAGCAGGTGGAGGCAATCTGTGCAGAGCTGGTTTCTCTGGGATGGAGCCTTCTGTCCATTCCAGCCCTCTCTAGAGAGGGAGGAGTTAGTAGTCAGTTGAGAGCATCCCCTGTAAAGGGAAGGCTGTGTGTCGGCCCGCAGGCCCTGCCTGTGAGATCTATGTGGTTGCATGTCCCCTCCTGGGCTTGCATTTCCTACAGCCAAGCTAAGTGAGCTTGAAGCCAGGAAGAAGTTCCTAGGATTAAAGATAAAGATACAGCTCAAGATAAAGTAAGAGACAGACTACAGACAGCTAAGTTCCAGCAGAAGAGGAAAAGGTTCCTACTTAACCCAGCCAAGGTAGCAGAGATGAGAGAGTACAGATGTAGCAGAGCTGAAAGAGTTTGCCTGCCAGATGTTAAACTGAGTCTTTCACCTAAACTGACCATTATAGAATACTAACACCATGACCTGCATTATAGTCCCCATATTGGAATGCTACTTACCGTATAGCTGTCCGTAGCTTATTTTCGCTAAAAAACACTTTTATTCAATATGTTAATTCGGTTCTGAAGGTGCCCAGGGGTGGCGTTCAAGCGGCCGGTGCCCAGGTTCCTCGTCGCTTTTCATATGAAACCCCTCCCCTTTCACCCCTCTGGCCCACCCTAAGTTCTTCAGAAATCCAGCACCGTTCACAAGATTCGCTGTGCCTGCGCACTTTATTCCCCATTATGGGCAGAGGCACAAAGCCGGCTAGATGTACGGGTCGGCACATGCGCATTAAATGCTCTTGTGCCTCTGCCCATAATGGAGAATGAAGTGCGCAGGCGCAGCGAATCTTGTGAACGGCGCTGGATTTATGAAGAACCGAGGCACAGAGTATTATCAATCATGTTAATACTCCGTGTCTCTGCTGTCCGGAGCGGGGCTTGGCTCTCTTTCAAGCAGTGGATTACTCGCATGGCATCTGCTTATGTTAAAGAGCTCTAAATGCTCCTGCCAAAAACTTGGATGGGAGGGTAATGGGCCCAGGAGCGGAGCATGGTTCATACAGTTATGTCAGCCAATCTGAATGGTTAGACAGAAGGTGGGGGGCTCCATCTTTTTCCCCCAGCAAAGGTCACACCCTAGGCCCTTTAATTTGAGGATCCAAAAGGTCCACATGTCCCATATGAGTAGAGCAGTGCTGTACACAGGGCCGGCGCTACCATAAGGCAGACCAAGCGGCCGCCTTAGGGCGCGCCCTGCGCAGGGCGGAAGAATGGATGAATCTTTTTTTTTTATTTTTTTTTTTATATGACTGACTTGACTTACTTATTTGAACCTGCCGCGCCCGCCCCGCGCGGCGGCCGCGGCACTCGTCAAGTAGTCAGGGACTCTAGTCTCAGGGCAACATCAACCCCCCCCCCCCCCCCAGCCTGTGTGCGACAGTGCGAGTGCGGCTGTGTTGGGCCGCCCGGCCGGACCCGTAGTCAGGGCAAGTGCAACATAGCAGCAGCAGCAGCTAGGCAGGCACTCCAGGCAGAGCTAGACGATCACAGACAGTCACAGATGAATGATAGATTGCCAGGCTGTGGCTGCTGCAGGCAGTGAGGAAGGAGCCGCCGAGCTCAGGCTCATGCATCGCAGGGCTCCGGGAATGCCCGATTTGCACTCAGGCGTGTGAAGCAGATGGAGGCACCGGGGTCGGCATGGGAGTGATGAGCTGCCCCTGGCTCAGCGCCCTGCTGTTGCCCCTTTTGCACCTGGCACTGGGTAAGTGGCCCCGCACAGGGCGCTATGTGCAGCCCGTACTTTAACTGTCCTGCCACTGCTGGAAATAGAGATAACTATCAGCCTCTTTATATGTCCTGCACCCCAAAGTGTGCGCACCCCTGGATCTCTCTGTGCCCATACCGAATACATGTCAGTAACCTGTGCCTGTGTGGGTGACCCCTACATGCCTGTACCCCTGTATACATCTGTGTGCACCCCTACATGCCTGTACCCCTGCATACGTCTGTGTGCACCCCTACATGCCTGTACCCCTGCATACGTCTGTGTGCACCCCTACATGCCTGTACCCCTGCATACGTCTGTGTGCACCCCTACATGCCTGTACCCCTGCATACGTCTGTGTGCACCCCTACATGCCTGTACCCCTGCATACGTCTGTGTGCACCCCTACATGCCTGTACCCCTGCATACGTCTGTGTGCACCCCTACATGCCTGTACGCCTGCATATGTCTGTGTGCACCCCTACATGCCTGTACGCCTGCATACGTCTGTGTGCACCCCTACATGCCTGTACGCCTGCATACGTCTGTGTGCACCCCTACATGCCTGTACCCCTGCATACGCCTGTGTGCACCCCTACATGCCTGTACGCCTGCATACGTCTGTGTGCACCCCTACATGCCTGTACCCCTGCATACGTCTGTGTGCACCCCTACATGCCTGTACGCCTGCATACGTCTGTGTGCACCCCTACATGCCTGTACGCCTGCATACGTCTGTGTGCACCCCTACATGCCTGACATGGGTCGCTGATGGCTGACATGGGTCGCTGATGGCTGACATGGGTCGCTGATGGCTGACATGGGTCGCTGATGGCTGACATGGGTCGCTAATGGCTGACATGGGTCGCTGATGGCTGACATGGGTCGCTGATGGCTGACATGGGTCGCTGATGGCTGACATGGGTCGCTGATGGCTGACATGGGTCGCTGATGGCTGACATGGGGGTCTGATCTGAGGTCTGATTAACATTGGGGGTCTGATTGCTGGTCTGACCTGAGGTGGGCGCCCCCCTTCGCAGGTGAGCTGCGAGGGGGGGGCGCCAAAATGTAGCTTCGCTTGTGTTGGCAAAAATCCTTGCACCGGCCCTGGCTGTACACCACACATGATAGTTCATGGCCCTGTTAAGTATTTTACATTGGAGCCCAGGAGCTTGAAGTTAGTCATCTAGATTTAGGAAGGTTTTCTAATAAAGACATGTTTCTGCTCAGTCAAACCATAAGTTATATGACTAAAGATCTCGAAACTGGCTCTGGTGTCAAGAATAACAAGAAGAGACTCCATCCTCCTGGTCTAACTCTGATAAAGGCCTCTTTCCCACGGGCGTGTGCGCCCCAATGCCGTATTGCGGACCACATTTGTGGATCCGCAATACACGGGTGCCCTTCCGTGGGAATTCCTCATCACCCGTACTTCCGTTTCGCAAAAAGATAGAACATGTACTATCTTTTTGCGGAACGGCAGGATCGCGGACCCATTCAAGTGAATGGGTCCGCGATCTGCTGCGGCTGCCCCACGGACCGTGCTCCTGCATGGCGGCCCATATTTTGCGGGCCGCAGCACGGCCACGGGGCGCACACGCCCGTGGGAAAGAGGCCATAGTCTTTGTAGTTCATATGTGATATATAGGCAGGTAAGGAATGGGAAATGAAAGGCTGCAGTCAAGATTTTTTGTATATTTTTATTTTTTTAAGGGAAAAAGGGGAGGGAAGAAAAGGGGAAGGGAAGATAATTTTTTATTTTTTGGGAAACATTTTTTTTATTGTATTTTTTATGGAAGGGGATAAGGGAGAGAAAGGGAAGGGAGAAATGGGGAAGGGAAGTTTTTTGTAAAGTTTTTTAGTTTTTGGGGAAGGGTTAAAATTTTCAGGTTTTTTTTTTCCTGGCAGGCGGCAGTACAGGATGGTGCTCGACGGTTCGCCTTCACACTGGCTCTTTTTCCAGAGGCTCTCTAGATTTCATTTTCCTCCAGAACATGCAGATGCTGAAAAAAGTAAATCTATCAGTTATTTGATATTTGCTACTTACATGTCAGCTCTGAGTGAAATGTGTGCACAGATCCTCCAATGTTTTTTCTTACATTAGCTGCTTATCAGGCCACTGACATTATAACATGTCTGGCCTTGTAATATGCGCCAAATTTATCATGAAGCGTTCAGTATTGTGATAAATCTGGAGCATCTAGTGACGGCCTGGACTAAGTTTACACTGTGTAATGTGTATTATGTATCTGAAATAATGCGCCTGTTCCACAGAGTATCTTATAAATGCTACCTACCATATGCCAGCGATCAGCATGATGGTGACGGAGCCGGCCACAGATACTGCTATGAGGGAAGCATTGTTGTCCCGTAGCTCCTCTAGAAGTGGCGGCTCAGGCGCTGTGATGTCAAGCACATCAGGAAGTGTAGGGCGAGGATGGTATGTTTTTGTCGCCTGTTCCGATCCGCTGATAACTAAATGAAGAAAACAATTACATTAATAGTTAATTCCATGAAGAGAACGATAATGACATTGTAGTGTATCTTATACATGAAATAACATGGAATATATGTCAGAATATCAGAATCGTCTGCATCATGGAGGCCCAGAAGCACTGTCAAAACCAAGAGTGGCTTCAAAATATGGCTCAAATCTTTCCATTATAGGTTTTTCCTTACAAATACTAATGTAAAATAACCCCACATTATAGGTGACAATTCAGACTTTCAGAACTAGATCCTTTCTCACTAATTATCACCCACAAGTAGTTATGAATCCCGTGTATCTAAGAATTACCACCCAGCATAGTGCCAGTAATGATATGTCCTTACCTGCCACGTTATAGGTGATCTTACTCACTGGCACCTCAGAGTCCAGGATGGTGGTACACGTGTACCGTCCGGAGTCCCCCATCTGTACGCCCTTGATCACTAGATAGGGCTCCCGGGTGATTTTGGGATTGTGTTCACGATGCTATAGAAAAAATATGGAGAATTATTAGAGCCTCAGATATCACAACTATTTATAATATAATATTTGTAATTTATCATAGTCATATCATTAAGACAAAAGATCTATAAAATTACTGATGATAATTTGCTGACATGACAGAAAGTCTGATTTTAGACCATATTGAGCAGCCGGGTGATGATATTGGGTGAAAGGACTTTCTGCTAAGTGGTTTTGGGTAATGAAAGGAATAAGTTTGAGAAGCGCTGCCTTAAAGGGAACTTATCACATTGAACATGTCTGAGCTACAGGCAGCATGTTATAGAGCAGGATGAGCTGAGAAGATTGATATATAGTTTTGTGAGAAAAGATTCAGTAAAACTTTTGTTTTATTCATTTAATTTGCTCATTTTGGGCTTTGAAGTCCAGTGATTGACAGCTATCTGCGTATACACAGGGAAGTCTGTCAATCACTGATAGGACCACCTCCTGGACTTCAAAGTCCAGAATGAGCAGGAATTTAAATGTATAAAACACAAGTTTTACTGCCTGCAGCTCAAATACCATGTGCATCGTGATAGGTATAACCTAAACTGCAGGGGCGTAGCTAAAGGCTCATGGGCCCTGGTGCAAGATTTCAGCTTGGGCCCCCCTTCCCTCAGTGCTTTGTGACCAGGGAGGCAAACATTTAAAAATTAAAATGGCACCACCCCCCAACCCCCCTCATGACAAATTCTTGACCTAACCCCTTCCCTGCAGCCAGAGGTGTTACTTGACCAGCATGCACTTTCCATAATACCAGTGTCTTCTAATGTGGCACAAGGGTCTTTGGGCCCCTCAGGCTCCTGGGCCCGGTAGCGACTGCTACCTCTGCACCCCCTATAGCTACGCCCCTGCTAAACTGAACAATCCCCCAATTTTACCCTTATTTTCTTGGAAATCTGCATTGCACTTACCAGGGTGAACACGTTGTTATAGGTCTCCTCCAGCCTCGCGTACCATTCAAAAGTACAGTCCAGAATTAGTTCTTCATATTCTGGGATTTTTATATTTATCTCTAGAAAAAAAAACTGATTTTTTTTTTTTTTTAAATAGAAGTAATTGTGTAGATATTCTGTCCTACATTTAGGGGTTGTCTCAATAACACGTCTCCTTCTATAAGACCTAATAGGAAATATGGGCATCATAGAGGAGACTGATAGTAACTGGTTATATTCTGCCATCTCCTCACCTCCACAGTTTACAGTCTCTGCCAGGTGAGACTTGTGATCTTTACATGGAGAGCAGGACCGTCCAGTTTTCAGATCTGAGAAAAGAAGAAAGAAATGAAATGTGAGCCGAGCATTAAAGACACTTATAATATTAGAATAAATATGATAATCATGTGCTGGTATCTATCACCCCTCTGTCACCTGCACATGGACAGTATACTGTACAGGCTGCCACAAAGCACCCTTCTAGCCTGCTTATGGACTGAATCATATTATTTAAATATCCTCCTGCTTTGGGAAGTCTGGTGTATACCAGTGACTGGTATATTTATCGTACGGTGAGGATTTGGGGTCCTATATATTTACTAATGTACTATATGAATGTAGATGTAAGAATATAAACTTCTACTTTACCAAAACATCTGTTGGAGGTGCACAGGCAGCTGCATCTCTCCAAGTAGTCTGTGAAAAGAGGAGACATCATATAATAGTCAGCGAGTGCTGTGTAAAGTGCTTATGTAGTGCTGCTCACCTCTGTATAATAGGCACAGTACCCACAGTTTACACATAGT
Source organism: Bufo gargarizans (assembly GCF_014858855.1). Lineage (NCBI taxonomy): Eukaryota > Metazoa > Chordata > Amphibia > Anura > Bufonidae > Bufo > Bufo gargarizans. The sequence continues at coordinate 129,274,331 of NC_058080.1, read as the reverse complement.
TTACACACACTGGTGGGAAAGGTCCATTGGCATGCATTATATAGTGTAATTCTAGTTCTTCTGGCCTATGATAGAAATCTTACACTGTACCTTGATTTTTTGGAGGACCCCCGGCGCAGACAACCTTCTCCTCGGAGCAGGTCTTACAGTTGGTGTAGGTTTGCACCATTAATCCTGGGGAAATGCACTTGTGTTATAACCTTCCAATCTTATAGATAATAATAATGACAAGAAGCTGAATCTGGTATAAAATGTACTTACCACAGCTGTCTGCACCTGAGGAATGGAGAAGAAAGAAGACATTACTGACCGTCCTCGTTGTCAGACTCAGAAACCTCTCATCTCTGGGTCTCCTTATTATTACATGATGTCAGTGCCTCTGTGTTCGTCACTTTGTTTTCTAGATTTCCATTGACAGAAATCTCTGAGCCGCCCTAGAACGTTCCGGGCCTCTATAGAGCGCAGCAGCTCCTAGTGCAAACATCCCTGGCAGCCAATCAGGTGCCGGCTTTCATATGTCCAGTACAGGGTAGGAGATAACAGCAGTGATCTGACTGGTGGCTGTGGGGATCTCTAGTTTGGGTCTACATTACTATTACTCCAAGAAGCCTGTGTGTGTTGCATTTACCGTACTTTCCGGCGTATAAGACGACCCCCAACTTTTCCATTTAAAATATAGGGTTTGGGCTATACTTGCCATATAAGACTACCCCTGAATGTCCAGCCCTCCCTGTCTTCAAGATGACCTTCTCCAGTCCAGGGAACTGACTAGGATCTGTGGATGGCACTGTTATGGGGAGGGGGATCTGTGGATGGCACTGTTATGGGGAGGGGGATCTGTGGATGGCATTGTTATGGGGAGGGGGATCAGTGGATGACACTGCTATGGGGGGGGGGATCTATGGATTACACTATATAGCATCTTCTGCTATATGTGTCATCCACAGATCCCCTCCCTATAACAGTGTCATCCACAGATCCCCCTCCCCATAACAGTGTCATCCACAGATCCCCCTAAACAGTGCCATCCACAGATCCCCCTAAACAGTGCCATCCACAGATCCCCCTCCCTATAACAGTGTCATCCACAGATCCCCCTCCCCATAACAGTGCCATCCACAGATCCCCCTAAACAGTGCCATCCACAGATCCCCCTAAACAGTGCCAGCCACAGATCCTGCTCCCCATAACAGTGCCATCCACAGATCCCCCTCCCCATAACAGTGCCATCCACAGATCCCCCCCTAAACAGTGCCATACACAGATCCCCCTCCCCGACGCTCAGAGGAGTATACATTTATAAACTGTAATCCGTAACTTTAACTTTAAATCAGTGCTCATCTCTTTACTAGGGTAACTTACTCTCAGCTCCGGTAACAGGCAGTGCGGGTGGCACTTACTCACTGACGTCACGCGCCTACACCGCCTAGTGGGACGTTGGTGAGTAAGCGCCGCCTGCACTGCCTGTTACTAGAGCTGAGAGTAAGGTACCCTAGTAAAGAGATGAGCGCTGATTTAAAGTTAAAGTTACAGATTACAGTTTATAAATGTACTCCTGTGAGCTGCGGGGCCCTGTATATTTTAACCCCCAGGCAAGCGTCCCGTCACCATGGGAACTCCTGGGGGTTAGAATATTCCATTGTATCTGAGTATACCCGGCATATAAGACGACCCCTGACTTTTGAAAATAATTTCTAGTGTTAGAAAGCAGTTTTATACGCCGGATAATACGGTATATGTCATATTATAGCACGTGTTATATCTATACTATACTATAGAAGAACTCACCTTGTTTATTTGGACACCTCCCTAAAAGTGAGAAATGAAGAAAAGCAGAATTACTAATAGAAAACAATAGAGAACAGAAATCCCCTGTATATGAGGGCTCCATCTATAACACTGCAATAATACAAGAGAAAACTGCACACATAGCAATTCGCAGTATAGAACATTTTATTCCAATCGCTCCCTCCTGTCACTAGGCTGTAGGGAAAGGAAAACGAGCAGAAAACATCCTCTCTGACAACCTACCAGACACGTAGAAGATAAGTACAATGGTAGACAGAAGAAGATTCCACTTACGGTGGTTTGAGTCCTGGACGATAACCTTGACCTTTTCTTTGAGTCGCTGGAAATGGAGTCCAATGATGTGAAGAAGCTGGACCTCTAAGATATATAAAGAGGAGAAGAATGAGAGTCCGATCCCCTAATCTCTCAGTCTGAGCCCCCAACACACTAATTCCTATTAATAAGAGAAGTAGAATTTCCACCTACGCATAAAATATTGTACTTACCCTTAAAATCTATATCCAGGATGACGTCCACAGATTTTTTATATTCAGACGCAATTTCGGATATAGCATATTTATCTGGAAGGAAAATACAATAATTATCTATCTATCTAATATATTAAGATCAGTGTATGTGTGTGTGTGTATGTCCGCTAAAGGAATCCGCACCGTCGCATTTACACTCGCGAAATTTGGCACACAGGTACATCAGGTGTCAGGGAAGGTTTTAGACCAGGTCTCAGCTCTCTATCACGTACCGTTCCTGAGATAATCCCAAAAAATGCATTAGCCAATAGACGTTTGGTCACATGACCCTTATCAGTCAATAGAAGCTAGCAGGTCCTCCAGCCTCCACATACATAATTTTACTCCAGGTTTCCATAACAACCCAGCCATTTATCTTCACTGCTGTAGGAGAGCTTTAAAGGAAATCTGTCACAAGGATAATTGCTATTGAAGCCATGGCCTAATAGCACTTAGCACCTTATTTCAAGATGTGCTTTTGTTCCAGCAATAGATGTTTTTATCCTCTGAAAATCCAGTTTATTTGGTATGCAAATGAGCTAGTAAGGTGCCCAGAGGGGTGTCACTCTAGCAGGAAGGAGCCCAGGCACACCTCCTGCCGCAATGTGTCCACCTTAAAACCCTGCCCGAGACCACACTAAGCCACGCCCTGATCTTGTTAGGCCACGCCACCCCGCCACTGAGCTGACAGGGGGTGGCGTGGAGGTCACTGTCAAGGGGGTGGTATGCTGTGAAAGTCACTGTTAAAGGGGAAGGCTGCCGTAAAGGTCAAAGTTAAGGGGGTGGGCTGCTGTGGAGGTCCAATTTTAAGGGACAGAGCACTGTGGGGAGGGGTTAGTGTTAAGGGGTGGGGGATGTGGAGGTCACTGTTTTGGGGGCGGGGGGGATGTAGATGTCACTGTTATAGTGGATAGTGTTGATATCTTTTAACGACACACAGAAACATTAAATGAAATAGATTAAATATACCCGAGCGAAGCCGGGTCCTTCAGCTAGTAGATTACATAAAATAGAGATAATAGTAATAATATAATTACCCAGTATGCCGACTTCATCCTCAAGGTAGTCCAGAACCCTTTTTTCTGCGATTTTGGCAAACCGCTTGATGTTGACATAAGCTTCTATTGAGTCAATGTCATCGACTTGGCTTTTGATGAAGGTGTTGAATTCTTCCATAGCCATTTTCCCTCTGGAGTCGCATGGTATGCAACAGAGAGACAGTCCGATGAAGACAGATGTTACGAGCAGTAGAAGCCACATGGTCTGGATAGAACCAGACATCTTTAGTAAAATCGCTTCCTGTAGCAAATAATCACTAAGGACGCAAGAGAGCAGAACTATGTCCCACTGAGAAGACAACAGCACTGCACCGATTACAGCATCAGGCGCCGGTTAAGAGACAATGTCTTTATGACATCATCAGAATATGCAAATGAGGCTCTGAAACAAGCAATTGGATTGGTTGAAAATGTAATATGCTAATTAGGCTCTGAACCACATAAGCTATTGGATTGGTGGAAAATTTAATTGTGGCATCATCACATTCATTATGCAAATTAGGCTCTTGAACATCAGATGTTAGAAGTAAAGTATGTTCACTTTAAAAAACTTTTTTTTAAAATATACCGTATTTTTAGCCCCATAAGACACTTTTTTTTCTCCCCAAAAGTGGGGGGAAAATGTCTTTGCGTCTTATGGGATGAATACTAATGAGTGCTTCCATTATGGAAGCACTAATTAGTACCAGAGGACCGGGAAGTGGTGAAGGCTCAGTACTCCCCGCTGTCACCGCCAGTTCTGTGAGAAGGTCTGGCAGACGTTCTTCTCTACCTTTTGCATGACATTCTTTGTTTTGGTTTCACTTTGTCATCTCCTTTCCTTCTCCCAGGTGTCACCTATTTAGACTAATTGTCTCCCTTTATATTCCCTCCCATACTGCCTCACTTTGCGGTTTATACTACTTCCTGGATGAGGTGTTCACTGCTGGAGGCTGCTGCTGTTTCCTCAGATAAGTCTTTTTCCTTTATTTGTGTTTCCTTGCTGGCTTGATTCTAAGTGACCCTGACTCTGTCCGTATTAAGTGCAGGGAGCCAGTGGTCGTGTCCTCTCACTATTATAGGGTTTTCAGGTGTCACACAGTATTAGGTACGTGGGCATGCAATCGTCTACCATAGAGACCCTTGAATGGGCATAGCAGTCAGGGAGAGCTCTAGGGGTTTTATAGAGATCACCCATATGCTCCTTATGAAACATAGAGAAAGAATGCACCAAACAGATATAACACTGACTATACTGGCAAGACACAAATGAAGGTATTAAAAGCTGAGACTTTCGCCAATATATACCAGTGATGGATATATCGGAGCCCATCATGCACCACGTCACGGCTCTCAGCATGGCAAGGGGTCCTAACCGCTGCTCTAACTATGGTGTGAACACGGTCTGGGGGTGATATAGTTCAGCTCGCAGCAAAGCTTCCCACAAACGCCCAGCATGAATGCTGCGGTTGTGCGATGTGAATGAAGCCAGGCTGCAAGCCACACCCACACCAGACCATGTGATGGAGGTTACCAGGTGCAAAGGAGTGTTTAAATGCCAGGTGCAAAGGAGTGTCTGCCTTTACCTGGCATTTAAACACTCCTTTGCACCTGGTAACCTCCATCACATGGTCTGGTGTGGGTGTGGCTTGCAGCCTGGCTTCATTCACATCGCACAACCGCAGCATTCATGCTGGGCGTTTGTGGGAAGCTTTGCTGCGAGCTGAACTATATCACCCCCAGACCGTGTTCACACCATAGTTAGAGCAGCGGTTACAGCGATTACACACCAGTGGCTTCAACAGGGAGACATGAAACACATTGGAGATCCGCATGCCAGGAGGAAGCGCAAGGGCATAGGCTACCGGGTTTACCCTGCAAAGCACTCGGAAGGGACCAACAAAGCGAGGCGCCAGCTTGGGAGTGGGCACTCGAAGGTTGAGGTTGCGGGTGGACAACCATACGCGGTCTCCGACCTGGTAGGAAGGAGCGGGCGCTCGTCTGCGATCAGCCTGGAGTCTCTGGCGCTGCGCAGAGACCTCAAGGGACCTCTGGATCTGTACCCAAGAAGCACGTAGGACGGAAAGGTGATCCTCCACAGCCGGAATATCCTGGGGAGAGAATACCTCCGGTAACACGGCAGGTTGGAACCCATAATTGGCCATGAAGGGAGACGTCCCAGAGGAAGAGTTCACCGCCGTGTTCCTGGCAAATTCAGCCCAAGGCAGGAGGTCAACCCAATTGTCTTGGTGATCGGAGACATAGCAACGAAGGAATTGCTCCAAGGCCTGATTGGATCGTTCTGCGGACCCATTGGACTGACGGTGGTAGGCCGAGGAGAAAGAGAGATGAATCCCCAACTGGGAGCAAAAGGCGCGCCAGAACCTGGACACAAACTGACTCCCCCGATCCGACACAATCTCCTTGGGCAAACCGTGCAACCGGAAGACCTCCCTGGCAAAAATCGTGGCCAACTCTTGTGCAGAGGGTAACTTCTTGAGAGGAACACAGTGGCACATTTTGGAAAACCGATCCACAATCATGAGAATGACCGTATGGCCTCGGGATGCAGGGAGGTCCACAATGAAATCCATCCCCAGGTGTGACCATGGACGCTCCCCGGTGGCTATGGGTTGCAAAAGGCCCAACGGAAGGTGCCGAGGGGACTTACTCTGGGCACAAACGGAGCATGCCGCTACATATGCGGCGATGTCGGAACGTAGAGAAGGCCACCAGAACAGACGTGAAACAGCCCAGGACAGCTGATTCTTTCCAGGATGCCCCACGGCCTTGGAGTTATGGTAGGTTCGCAACAACCGAGTGCGCAACTCCTCAGGCACAAAACATCTGCCGTTGGGTCTCCCAGAGGGAGCACCAGATTGAGCCGCCAAAATCTGCTCACCCAGGGGAGAGGTCAGGCTGGTGCGAATGGCGGCCAGGATCTGATTCGGAGGTATGACCGAAGTCGGAATCGACTCCTCCCCGGACAGCTCGGAGTACTGCCGTGATAAGGCATCCGCTCTGATGTTCTTGGAACCGGGTAGGTAGGAGACCACGTAATTAAAACGTGACAAGAACAGAGCCCATCTGGCCTGACGTGGTGTCAATCTCTTGGCCTCAGAGAGGTAGGTCAGATTCTTGTGGTCCGTCAGGATGAGAACCGGAACCACCGAGCCCTCGAGCAAGTGCCTCCATTCTTTAAGGGCCTGCACGATGGCCAATAACTCCCTGTCACCAATCTGATAGTTGCACTCCGCGGAAGACAGTTTCCGGGAGTAAAACCCACAAGGAAGCAGAGGACCCTCTGGTGTTCTACGCTGAGACAGAAGGGCGCCTACTCCCGTCTCAGACGCGTCCACCTCGAGGACAAAAGGCAACCCAGGGTTGGGATGCGACAGAATCGGAGCCGACACAAAGGCGTACTTTAGAGCCTCAAAAGCTCGGATGGCCTCGAGCGGCCAGACCTGGGGATTACTGCCCTTCCTGGTCAGATCCGTGAGAGGCTTGGCTAGCATGGAAAAGTCCCTGATGAACTTCCGATAATAATTGGCGAAGCCCAAAAAGCGCTGCAGGGCACGAAGACCACTGGGCTGGGGCCACTGTAAGACAGCCGAAACCTTCTCAGGATCCATGGAGAACCCCTCAGCGGAAATGATGTAACCTAAGAAGGTTACCTGGGATCGGTGAAATTCGCATTTCTCAAGCTTACCGAACAGCTTGTTCTCTCGTAACCGTTGCAACACTCGTCTGACATCCAGAATGTGGGCCTCCATGGATTCAGAATATACCAAGATGTCATCCAAATAGACCACCACACACTGCTGCAACAGGTCACGGAAAACATCGTTGATGAATTCCTGGAAGACTGCGGGCGCATTGCACAACCCAAAGGGCATAACCAAGGATTCATAATGACCGGTCCTGGTGTTAAACGCGGTCTTCCACTCATCGCCCGCCTTGATCCTTACCAGGTTATATGCCGCCCTCAGGTCGAGTTTGGTAAAGACCGTGGCCCCTTTGAGGCGATCGAACAGCTCGGAAATCAAGGGTATCGGGTAAGCGTTCTTGATCGTGATGCGATTGAGACCCCTGTAATCGATGCAAGGCCTCAACTCACCGCCCTTCTTTTTCACAAAGAAAAATCCAGCCCCTGCCGGGGACGAGGATTTGCGAATGTGTCCGCGTGAAAGCGCCTCCCTCACGTACTCCTCCATGGCCTCATTCTCCGCTACCGACAGTGGATAGACTTTGCCACGAGGAGGAACGGCACCAGATTGTAACTCTATGGCACAATCGTATGGGCGGTGCGGAGGTAGGGCAACCGCACGCACCTTATCGAATACATCCCGGTACTCCTCGTATTCAGGAGGCAACAGAGAGTCCGAGGAAGTACACAGCAACTTGACAGGCCCATGGATGCAACTAGCCCCACACTGCAGTGACCACGAGAGGATCTCGGCCGATCTCCAAATCGAAAGTCGGATTATGCTTCTGGAGCCAGGGGTACCCCAAGACCACCGAGTAGTGTGGAGACGAAATAACCTGGAGACAGACCGACTCTCTGTGAACGGCACCAATGGCCATCCCCACTGGAAGGGTCTCATGAGTCACGTGTGGCGGCAGAAGGGGTCTGCCGTCTATCGCCTCAAGAGCCAGTGGGGAACCTCGAGGCTGCAGAGGAATGGAATTGGCGGCAGCGAACACACTATCAATGAACAAACCACCAGCACCAGAGTCCACCAACGCCTGGGTCGTCACCGAGCCCCCGACCCAGGAGAGGACAACAGTAATCAGTGGTTTGTCAACACGGGAAACCGGGGACGAGGAGACTCCACCCAAGATCTGCCCCCGACAGGATCTCAGGTGCGAGCGTTTCCCGGACGGTTCGGGCATGCCAACCGAAAATGCCCACCGAGACCACAGTACATGCATCGGCCCTCGCGTCTCCGGAGTACCCTCTCCCCCTCGGTCAGGCGAGCAAACCCCAGCTGCATGGGTTCACCCCCAGACAAGTCATCCCCAGGAGGCGTGGGAGGAGAGGGAGGCACGGGTGGGACAGCAAACGTAGGCGCCAATCTGTTAGAAGACCTCCGCAGGCTCTCCTTAAAGGAAGGTCTCTCCCTGAGTCTGGTGTCAATCAAAATCAGGAAAGAAATAAGAGACTCGAGCTCCACTGGTAGGTCCTTAGCTGCAACCTCATCCTTCAAGGCATCCGAGAGACCATGAGAGAAAGCAGCGACCAGAGCCTCATTATTCCAGCCCACCTCTGCTGCCAGGGTACGAAACTCAATGGCGTATTCAGCTACGGATCGTGAACCCTGTCTGATGGACATAAGGAGCTTCGCAGCAGAGGCAGCACGAGCCGGCACATCGAATACCTTCCGAAGAGAAGTAACAAAACCGGAAAACTCGGCAACCACCGGATTGTTGTTCTCCCATAAAGGGCTGGCCCAGGCCAAGGCCTTGTCCGAGAGCAGCGAGATCAAGAAGCCCACCTTTGATCTCTCAGTAGGAAAGGCATGTGGCAGCAACTCGAAATAAATGCCCACCTGGTTAAGGAAACCTCGGCACTGAGTTGGCTCTCCCCCAAAGCGCTGTGGAAGGGGGGCAGAACCGGTCATACCCCGAAACACCGCAGGCGCAGCAACAGGTGTCGGGGTAGACTCTGGCGCAACAACCGGAGCGGCAGTAGGAGCGGGCCCAGGAGCGACAACCGACCCATCGGCAACGGAAGCTAAATGAGCCGTGCGTTTAAGCAGGGTTTGCAACGCCACAGCGAACCGACCCAACAGGTGATCCTGCTGATCAAGTCTGGCAACCAGCGTAGGTAGCGAGGATGGCCCTGTACCGTCAGAATTCATGGCTTGGTCCTAATGTCATGGAACCATGAACCAGACGTACAACAAGAGATAAGTGGAAATAAGAAGGCTTTATTGAAAATCAAGCTGTAAGGCAAAAGTCCAAACGGATGGCTAAACCGAAGCAGGGTCTTGCGAAGCCAGAGGTCAGGAACCAGAAGGGTAGTCAGACGAAGCCTGGATCAGGAACCAGCAGGGTAGTCAGACGAGGCCAGGATCAGGAACCAGCAGGGTAGTCAGACGAAGCCAGGATCAGGAACCAGAAGCAGCAGCAGTCTTAGAAGCATGTGAACACAGGAGGACCAAGCAAGGAACTGAAGCCACAGACCTCCTATATATATGACCTAGGCATCCAGCTCCTCCCAGTGGGAAGGAGAAGCCGCAGGGTGGGAGGCTACAAGAAACCCAGAAACCAAGATGGCCGCCAGCACATGTCAAACGAAGGAGAACAGCAAGAAGGTAAGACCATGACAGCGTGTCAGTTCACAGCACAGCCAGCGGCAGAATGAGCAGGAGGAGCGCTGGAGGTGAGGAATGGCAACGTCCAGAGCAAGAGAGGTAAGTGTTTTTATTTATTTTATGTGCTCTGTAACATGGGGGCTGCATACATGAGGCTGGGGGTTGATATGAGGCAATGGGGGTTGATGAGAGGCATTGGGGTTGATGAGAGACATGGGGGCTGATGAGAGACATGAGGCTCTTATCTGAGGTCTGATTGCGGGTCATTCAGATTGGGGTCTGAGCTAAGGTCTGATTTGGGATCTGATCTGAGGTCTTATTTGGGTCTTTTTAACATTGGGGGTCTGATTGGTGGTCTGACTTGAGGGCTAATGAAAAATATTTTTTTCTTATTGTCCTCTAAAACCTAGCTGCGTCCTATGGGCCAGTGAATCTTATAGTGCATCAGTTTTTAATGGCTGTTAAAGAAGGCTATTAAAATCAGATGTAGTTCATTTTCTTTTCTTTTTTTTACCCAACCACTGCAGTACCCAGGCTCGGACTGGCCCACAGGGGTACAGGGGAATCACAGGGGTACAGGGGAATCCCCCGGTAGGCCCCTGAGCAAGGTGGGCCCCTAGTCTCCCACCCCCTGCACAAGTGGCACATAACACAGTAGACTTACTGCACTACATACATATATTCAGTGTACAGGACCTCCACCAGCCAAGGTTAACATAAAAACGTGTTAGATTATTTATTATATTGGAATGTATCCGCACGGTGGGCCCCAAAATACATTTTACTGGTGGGCCCTAGGTACCCCAGTCTGACACTGGCAGTACCCCTAGTGTGCCTAATGCCTCCACAGTGCACCCTGGACATCCAATGGTCCCCATAGTGCCCTAGTATATAAAGGCCCCCACATAGTGCCCCAGTATATAAAGGCCCCCACATAGTGTCCCAGTATATACTGGCCCTCACATAGTATTGCAGTATATATAAAGGCCACCACATAGTACCCCAGTATATACTAGTCCTCACATTGGATTGCAGTATATATAAAGGCCACCACATAGTGCCCCAGTATATTTAATGGACCCACCCCTGGAAGTGCCTACAGGTGCTTTTAAAAAAAAAATCTCACCTCATCCACTTGAACGCCAGGCAACAGCATAGTGTATCCACTTTTAACGCCCATTAGACGGGTGCACTCCTGTGCAGTCCGTCTGGCACTGAAAACGGACAAAAATAGGACATGTAATATTTTTTTGACGCCCGCTATGCACTGGCTTTTAAAAAAAACAGCCATGTAAATAGGCCCTTAGGCTGGTTTCACACGGGCGTTGCGGAAAAATGTGCGGGTGCGTTGCGGAAACACCCGCGATTTTTCCGCGCGAGTGCAAAACATTGTCATGCGTTTTGCACGCGCGTGAGAAAAATCGCGCATGTTTGGTACCCAAACCCGAACTTCTTCACAGCAGTTCGGGCTTGGGATTGATGTTCTGAAGATTCTATTATTTTCCCTTATAACATGGTTATAAGGGAAAATAATAGCATTCTGAATACAGAATGCTTAGTATAATAGTGCTGGAAGGGTTAAAAAAAAATAAAAACGTTAACTCACCTTATCCCCAAGATCGTGTAGTTCCCGGTCGGTCTCTTCTCTAGCTGTGGGCTTGGGCTGAATGACCTTTGGTGATGTCAGATCACATGCTCCAATCACATGGTCCATCACCATGGTGATGGAGCATGTGATCTGACATCACCAAAGGTCCTTTAGCCACAGCTAAAGAAGAGACCGACCGGGAACTAGGCGATCATGGGGATAAGGTGAGTTAACTTTTTTATTTTTTTTAACCCTCCCAGCACCATTATACTAAGCATTCTGTAGTCGGAATGCTATTATTTTCCCTTATAACCATGTTATAAGGGAAAATAATACAGTGAATAGACTGTCACCTAGAACCCATGCGTGAAAATCGCACCGCATCCGCACTTGCTTGCGGATGCTTGCGATTTTCACGCAACCCCATTCATTTCTATGGGGCCTGCGTTACGTGAAAAACGCAGAATATAGAACATGCTGCGATTTTCACGCAACGCATAAGTGATGCGTGAAAATCACCGCTCATGTGAACAGCCCCATAGAAATGAATGGGTCAGGATTCAGTGCGGGTGTAGTGCGTTCAACTCACGCATCGCACCCGCACGGAAATCTCGCCCGTGTGAAAGGGGCCTTAGACTTTGGTTCTGTCACGTGAATAGAGCCTAAACCTTTTAGCATCAATGTAGAAAATAACATAGTTGTTGTGGACATCGACCAGGTTTTCCTGGCTCTTTCCATCTCTCTGTTACCCATGCAACATCACCTACTAGCACACGGTCATGTCACAAATAACACAATGGGCACGTTGTGTCCAGAGCAACAGGGGAGCACTAGGAGGACCAGGTGTCCAAGCCGAGCTGGCATGAGCCAGGGCCCATAATAAATTGGGTGAACATGCTCTACTTGCAAACCAAGTATGGAGACAGGAAGCTCACTAGACCCACCTACACCTGGAGCTGGTTCTATCGCCCATGATAACTATAAGGGATGAGCGAACTTCATCATTTGAAGATCGTGTTCGGGTTGTGGTATATGCTGAATTGTGTTATGGATTCTGTTACCACGGACCATAACGCAATTCCATGACAGAATGCATAACGGAATGCCTTTAGAGGCATTCCGTTATTCATTCCGTCATAATAGAAGTCTATGGGCTGCATAACGGATCCATCTGGTTTTCGCTATGCATTCCGTCATGGAATTGCATTACGGTCCGTGGTAACAGAATCCATAACACAATTCAGCATATACCCCAACCCGAACTCGAACTTCAAAATATGAAGTTCTCTCATCCCTAATAGCTATGATTACTTCCATTACTGCGATCCGCAAAAAACGGAAGCTGCCCGTGTACCTTCCGCAATTTGCAGAACGGAACGGGGCCCATTGTAGAAATGCCTATTCTTGTCCGAAAACGGACAAGAATAGGACATGCTATATTTTTTTGCGGGGCCACGGAACGGTGCAACGGATGCGGACAGCACACGGAGTGCTGTCTGCATCTTTTGCGGCCCCATTGAAGTGAATGGGTCCGCATCTGAGCCGCCAAAACTGCGGCTTGGATGCGGACCCGAACTACGGTCGTGTGCATGAGGCCTAACTGATTCTGCAGCAACTATTTTGTAGGAACACAATAAAAAACACAAGCAAACATATTTCCTCTAGAACGTTGGCACAGCTAGTACTACCGGTCTGCTCTACGCTTCTGCACTAACGTGATACTTCCCAGGATTTCCATGAATAGCTTTTGCTCCTGCTTCGAAGATCAGAAATTTCATCTGTTAGGGAATAGTCGATACTGCAGTTCCCTAATAAATAAATGTAGCATGTAAGGCTACTTTCACACTTGCGGCAGTGTGATCCGGCGGGCAGTTCCGTCGTCTGAACTGCCCGCCAAATCTTTTGATTTTGATGTGACTGAAAGTATTTGTGAGACGGATCCGGATGCGGATCCGTCTCACAAATGCATTGCAAGAACGGATCTGTCTCTCCGCATGTCATGCGGACAGACGGATCCGTCATGTATCTTTTTTCAAATTTTTACCGGTCTGCGCATGCTCAGGCCGGAAGGACGGATCCGGCATCCCGGTATTTTGAATGCCGGATCCGGCACTAATACATTCCTATGGGGAAAAATGACGGATCCGGCATTCAGCCAAGTCTTCAGTTTTTTTCGCCGGAGATAAAACCGTATCATGCTACGGTTTTATCTTTTGCCTGATCAGTCAAAACGACTGAACTAAAGACATCCTGAACGGATTTCTCTCCATTCAGAATGCATGGGGATGAAACTGATCAGTTATTTTCCGGTATAGAGCCCCTGTGACGGAACTCTATGCCGGAAAAGAAAAACGCTAGCGTGAAAGTACTCTAACCAGAGCTTTAACCCCTTCACTACCGAGCCACTTTTTTTACATTAATCCCAGGCTGATTTTGCAAATCTGACATACTCTATTATGTGGTAATAACTTTGCAACTGTTTTTCATATCCAAGCCATTCAGAGATTGTTTTCTCATGACACATTGTACTTCATGTTAGTGATAAATTTGAGTCAATATATTTCACCTTTATTTATTTTTAAAAAATTTTTTTTGAAAATCTGGAAGAATTTACTATTTTCTTAATATGAATTTCTCTGTTTTAATGGCAAATATTGATACCTCACAAAATAGTTATTACTTTACATTTTCCATATGTCTACTACCGTATATGTTGGCATCGTTTTGTAAATGTAATTTAATTTATTTAGGACTCTAGAAGGCTTAGATTTTTAGAAGCAATTTCCTAAAATGTTAGCAAAATTTCAAAAGCCATCTTTTTTTAAGCACCAATTCAGTTGTAAAGTGTTTTTTAGAGGCTTACATAATGGAAACTACACCCCTCGAATTATTCAAAATCATTGTTACAAACTTTGTTAACCCTTCAGATGTTCCACAAGAATTTTACGGAAAATGGAGGTGAAATTTCAAAATTTCATTTTTTTTCAGATTTTCGATTTTCTTACATTATTACTGTAACATAGCAAGGGTTAAAAGGAAAATAAATATCAATATTTGTTTCCCTGATTCTGCCGTTTACAAAGACCCCCCATATGTGCACAAAAAGGACGTATGAGCGTATAGCAGGTTTCAAAAGGGAAGGAGCGCCATAGGGCTTTTGGAGTACAGATTTTGCAGGATTGGATTTTGGTAGCTATGACGCATTTGAAGACACCCTGGGGTACCCCTACAGTGGAAAACCCCAAAAAGTGACCCCATTCTGAAAACTACACCCTCAAGAAATATTTCAAGGTGTGTAGTGAGCATTTTGACCTATCAGGCATTTCACAGAATTAGGAAACACTTGGCTGTAAAAATGAAAAATTTCAATTTTGTACAGAAAAAGTTGCTTTACACCCTAATGTTTCACTTTCAAAAGGGGTAATAGGACAAAATGCACCCCACATTTTGTTACCCATTTTCCCCCGAATAAGGCAACACCCCACATGTGCTTGTAGCTTACTGTATGGGCACACAGAAGGGCTCTAGATTTATACTGCTAAATATGTATTCTGCAGGCCTGAATTTGCAGGAGTGGATTTTAGGTGCCAAGTCATACGTTAATAATTCCTGAGGCCCCCATAAATAAATAAAAACAAGAAGTGACCCCATTTTAGAAAGTGCACCCCTGTACGAACATTGGAGTGGAAAGGGCACCTTAGACCAAACTGGAGTTTCACAGAAGGCAGAAACACTTGTCAAAGGATTTAAAAGCTCACGGCTGTAAAAATGAAAAATTACAACCAGATCCCCAGGGCTAACAGGAGAAAATGCACCCCAGTATGTGTTACCCATTTTCTCCCCATTATGGAAACACCCCATATGTGCTTGTAGCCTGCTGTATGGGCGCACAGCAGGCAAAATGCTAAATATGGATTTTGCTGGCAGGACTGAATATGGATTTTAGGTGCCATGTCGCACGTTAATAATTCCTGAGGTCCCCAGAAATTAAAAACCCCAGGAAGTGACCCCATTTTGGAAAGTGCACACCTGTACGAACATTTTAAGGGGTGGAAAGCGCACTATTGACCAAACTGGTGTTTTACAAAAATTAATATGTAGTGGTTGGTGAAAAGTGGATCTGTAAGGCTACTTTCACACTGGCGTTTTGGTTTCCATTTGTGAGATCCGTTCAGGGCTCTCACAAGTGGTCCAAAACCGATCAGTTTTGCCCTAATGCATTCTGAATGGATAAAGATCCGTTCAGAATGCATCAGTTTGGCTCCATTCCGCCTCCATTCCGCCTCCATTCCGCCCTGGAGGCGGACACCAAAATGCTGCTTGCAGCATTTTGGTGTCCGCCTGACGATGCGGAGGCCAACGGATCCGTCCTGACACACAATGTAAGTCAATGGGGACGGATCCGTTTTCACTGACACAATCTGGCACCATTGACTTTCAATTGTGTTCAAGACGGATCCGTTTTGGCTATGTTACAGATAATACAAACGGATCCGTTCTGAACGGATGCATGCGGTTGTATTATCTGAACGGAAGCAGTTTGTGCAGATCCATGATGGATCCGAACGCGAGTGTGACAAAATCAGATATAAGGTGGTAAAATTTCAGGGTACATCAAGGATGAAATTATTCCATGGATGGGTGATAGATTCGGAAACAATCCTTGATGCATAGGCCAAGTTTTTCATTGCAGGTTTCACAATGGGGAATGGTGTCTTTCCTTATTCCCCATTTGGAACACACCCTGCATCTTTTTTGGGTCGTTCCCTTTCTCGCTGTTTGGGGGACTTCACCAGGGAAAGTTGCCCTGGTACAACTCGGGCACCATAACTTACAGAAGTACTGGGACCCTCCATTGCTTGGTTTTGAAAAATTAGGGCCTTTATCACCCCCTCTTGAAATTGTAGGAATGTTCTTGTCTGGTCTCTAGATCTAAATAGCACAAACGCATTGTACAGCGCCATCTGTACAATGTGTAAGGACAGCTTTTTGTACCACACTTTTGTTTTTCTTGTGGCATTGTAGCGCTTCAAAACTTGATCTGAAAGATCAACCCCCCCATGTGTTTATTGTAGTCCAGGATGCAGTCTGGCTTGGGGGTAGTGGTTGTGGTACCTCGTACAGCGGCAGGGGAGCTGGTGTTACTGTGAATGGTGGTCAGTAAAAGGACATCCCTCTTGTCCTTGTACTTAACCACCAACGTGTTCTGATCGAGGAGAGCACGGCTTTCTCCTTTTCTTAGTGGTTGCCCTACCAGGGATCTAGGGAGGCCTCTCAGATTTTTGCGTACTGTGCTGCACCCACAGTACCTCTGGAACTTAGGGACTGGAACAGTGGTAGACTGGTGTAGTAATTATCCACGTACAGATGGTAACCCTTATCCAGCAGTGGGTGCAGTAAGTCCCACACTATCTTCCCACTAACTCCTAGGACGGGGGGACATTCTGGGGGTTCAATCTGGGTGTCCCTCCCTTCGTAATCCCGGAACTTGTGGGTGTACCCAGAGCTACTCTCACAGACTTTATACAGTTTTATGCAATACCTTGCCTGCTTGCTGGGCAGTTACTGGCAGAATCTTACCCTCCCTTTTAAAAGTAATAGGGACTCATCTATGCAGACATTTCGTTCTGGGGTGTACAATTCTGAGAACTTTGCGCTGAAGTGCCTAATTTTGAACAGACGGTCAAATGCGGGGTCATTCTGGGGTGGGCACTGTGCATTATCGTTGTTATGCAAAAACTTTAATATTGATTGGAATCAATTATAGGCGATGGTATTACTGTAAATAGGAGTGTGGTACAAGACATCCGCACTCCGATACTGTTTAATTTTAGTTTTTTTTTATAACGCCCATATGCAGCAAGAGCCCCCACAAGGTCATCATCTCTGCTGAATTTACTGGGTTCAAACCTAGGGGTCTAGCATATGTGGATGTAGGGTTCTGAGCAATAAATTGCTGGGAATATAGATTTGTTTGGGTTACCATCAAATTTATAAAATCTTCAGAGAAAAAGATGAAAAAATTATCAATTTCAGTGAAGCCCGCACAGTCTAGCTGAATTCCTGAGCTGCCCACAAACTCAGGAATTTGGGGCTGATAATCCTCAGGGGGTGGGGTCCATATGGGGTCACTCTGGGGGTCTGCCTCCGCTGTTGTTCTGGGGCGCCTTCTAGAGGGTCCTTCATCACCGGATGATGATGATGAGAGGGTAGAGGAGTAGAGGAAAGTGGCATCCTCTTCTCCCTCACTGGCAGACTCAGTATTGGAGGCAAGCATGGCGTATGCACTTGTGGCCCGTTGCTAATGGCGATCCCCAGCAAAATGCATACGGTGGAGGATGCCCGCGGCGAACCACAAGTACCACAATAGACATCTCACACAAGGTAACAAGTGCGGATGTAATAATCAATATAACAATATAACAAAACAATAACAAATACACTCCAAATATACTCCAATTCAAATGTGCCTGTTTTCCATCTACAGGCCACATTTAGGTGCACCTGTGAGGCCTGGGCCATATCAGTCAGTCTTGAGTGGGACTCACAGACTCCTCCCTCCTCCCATTGCAAGCATGGTTACATGCTGGAGGTAACTGGTGAGCTGTTTGTGAGTCGGCCTCATGCTCCTGTAATTTGCCCACTGGCTCCTGGTATCGCCCATACGGCGCAGGTAGGAGAGCGTTAGGTCCCGGGCTACTTGAGAAACCTTGACGTGGTGCCCGGGCTTAGACATGTTCTACACCATAGGACATGTTGACTAATCTCTCAATTTTAAAATCAGTTTGAGGGTTTAGTGAGACCGCAGAGTGCACCTGTATTTGTTGTTGTTTTGTTATAAGCATGGCGTATGCCTCTTCAGCTGAGTATACTCGTTAGATGGGAAGGGCCATTTTTATTTTATTGGGGTCTGACATGTGAAATGTGTAAACCTTTATTTAGTGTGAGGGGTGTGTATGTTGTGTTTTCACACGTGAAGGGGCTTGTAATAAATTTGAAATTAAATTTAGGAGAAAAAAGGAGAAAAAAAATTGTAAAAGAAAAAATATTTTCTGCACACAAAAAAGTCTCTTCTGCACAAGGGACAGGGATGGAGGGTCGTTTAGGAATCTGGCATGGTCATACCCCGGTCACCGAGCGATTTCGCTCAGGGACCGGGTATACACTGCGCCGTACCTCTACGTCGATGGTATTTTGAACACAGTCTCCAACACTGTACATGTTCGGCGCTGGTACTGTACGGGTTAGGATCACCTAAAAGAGTAACCCCGAGTAAATGGACAACAAATAGACATGATGGAGGAGAAAAAAATGTGTTAACCAGACAAGGGCACACCTTGAGAGTTTACTAGACCACAGATTGATTGAAATATCAACAAAATCTACATAAAAGATTCAGAAATCCAAAGGAGCAAATAAGCTGAGCAAAACCATAGGTGTGATGGGATAAAAGGAGAGATCCAAGGACAATACAAAGAAATGAGATTACATAGCCCTGTTAAGGAATCATTTACTTTTCGATAGACTATGTATGTAAGCAGTCCACCTTTTGTTCTAAGCCTAAGCACAATGTTATCTCCAGGGCTCCTTATCTATGGAATGTCATTGGGCCATATACCTAACCTGGAATTCCATCAGTCAGCCAAAGAAATTTACAACCCCATCAGCTAAAAATGCTACGACTGAAGCAGCCCTTTCATAAATCTTCTCTGCCATGACAAAGTGCAGAGCCAGCCCTCCAGCTGTAGGACCAGCCGCTAGGTTATACCATGAATTTATTAGTTCTCCTGACTGGTAGATGATGGAGAGATACAGTCCCCACCTCTGTACTGTGCAGTGCCACAGGGGACTATCTTATCTCTGGCAATGTTTGCAATGGGCCTGCTACCAGTAGGTAGTGTGTTCAGATGAGATGACCTGGGGAGGTTATCACAACTATGCAGATGTCACACTATTGGATTTATTGTACATTCACTGATTCAGTATCCATTACAGTGCCTTTCATATACAGCACCACATAACAGAGCAGGGATCTAATTTTACTATACATGCAGTTTTTATTACATTCTCCCAAATATAAAGGTATATATATACAGTCAGATCCATAAATATTGGGACATCGACACAAATCTAGCATTTTTGGCTCTATACACCACCACAATGGATTTAAAATGAAACGAACAAGATGTGCTGTAACTGCAGACTGTCAGCTTTAATTTGTATTTACATCCAAATCAGGTGAACGGTGTAGGAATTACAACAGTTTGCATATGTGCCTCCCACTTGTTAAGGGACCAAAAGTAATGGGACAGAATACTAATCATAAATCAAACTTTCACTTTTTAATACTTGGTTGCAAATCCTTTGCAGTCAATTACAGCCTGAAGTCTGGAACGCATAGACATCACCAGACGCTGGGTTTCATCCCTGATGATGCTCTGCCAGGCCTCTACTGCAACTGTCTTCAGTTCCTGCTTGTTCTTGGGGCATTTTTTCTTCAGTTTTGTCTTCAGCAAGTGAAATGCATGCTCAATCGGATTCAGGTCAGGTGATTGACTTGGCCTGTGCATAGCATTCCACTTCTTTACCTTAAAAAACTCTTTGGTTGCTTTTGCAGTATGCTTTGGGTCATTGTCCATCTGCGCTGTGAAGCATCGTCCAATGAGTTCTGAAGCATTTGGCTGAATATGAGCAGATAATATTGCCCGAAACACTTCAGAATTCATCCTGCTGCTTTTGTCAGCAGTCACATCATCAATAAATACAAGAGAACCAGTTCCATTGGCAGCCATACATGCCCAAGCCATGACACTACCACCACCATGCTTCAGTGATGAGGCGGTATGCTTAGGATCATAAGCAGTTCCTTTCCTTCTCCATACTCTTCTCTTCCCATCACTCTGGTACAAGTTGATCTTGGTCTCATCTGTCCATAGGATGTTGTTCCAGAACTGTGAAGGCTTTTTTAGATGTCGTTTGGCAAACTCTAATCTGGCCTTCCTGTTTTTGAGGCTCACCAATGGTTTACATCTTGTGGTGAACCCTCTGTATTCACTCTGGTGAAGTCTTCTCTTGATTGTTTACCTTGCTACACATATACCTACCTCCTGGAGGGTGTTCTTGATCTGGCCACCACAGTTGTTTTCCGTGGTCTACCGGGTCTTTTGGTGTTGCTGAGCTCACCGATGCGTTCCTTCTTTTTAAGAATGTTCCAAACAGTTGTTTTGGCCATGCCTAATGTTTTTGCTATCTTTCTGATAGGTTTGTTTTGTTTTTTCAGCCTAATGATGGCTTGCTTCACTGAAAGTGACAGCTCTTTGGATCTCATCTTGAGAGTTGACAGCAACAGATTCCAAATGCAAATAGCACACTTGAAATGAACTCAGGACCTTTTATCTGCTCATTGTAATTGGGATAATGAGGGAATAACACATACCTGGCCATGGAACAGCTGAGAAGCCAATTGTCCCATTACTTTTGGTCCCTTAACAAGTGGGAGGCACATATGCAAACTGTTGTAATTCCTACACCGTTCACCTGATTTGGATGTAAATACTTTCAAATTAAAGCTGACAGTCTGCAGTTAAAGCACATCTTGTTTGTTTCATTTCAAATCCATTGTGGTGGTGTATAGAGGCAAAAATTTTAGAATTATGTTGATGTCCCAATATTTATGGACCTGACTGTGTGTGTATATATACACTCACCTAAAAAATTATTAGGAACACCATACTAATACATTGTTGGACCCCCTTTTGCCTTCAGAACTGCCTTAATTCTACGTGGCATTGATTCAACAAGGTGCTGATAGTATTCTTTAGAAATGTTGGCCCATATTGATAGGATAGCATCTTGCAGTTGATGGAGATTTGAGGGATGCACATCCAGGGCATGAAGCTCCCGTTCCACCACATCCCAAAGATGCTCTATTGGGTTGAGATCTGGTGACTGTGGGGGCCATTTTAGTACAGTGAACTCATTGTCATGTTCAAGAAACCATTTTTCCAGTCTTCAACCGTCAATTTTGGTGAGCTCGTGCAAATTGTAGCCTCTTTTTCCTATTTGTAGCAGAGATGAGTGGTACCCGGTGGGGTCTTCTGCTGTTGTAGCCCATCCGCCTCAAGGTTGTGCGTGTTGTGGCTTCACAAATGCTTTGCTGCATACCTTGGTTGTAACGAGTGGTTATTTCAGTCAACGTTGTTCTTCTATCAGCTTGAATCAGTCGGCCCATTCTCCTCTGACCTCTAGCATCAACAAGGCATTTTCGCCCACAGGACTGCCGCATACTGGATGTTTTTCGCTTTTCACACCATTCTTTGTAAACCCTAGAAATGGTTGTGCGTGAAAATCCCAGTAACTGAGCAGATTGTGAAATACTCAGACCGGCCCGTCTGGCACCAACAACCATGCCATGCTCAAAATTGCTTAAATCACCTTTCTTTCCCATTCTGACATTCAGTTTGGAGATCAGGAGATTGTCTTGACCAGGACCACAACCCTACATGCATTGAAGCAACTGCCATGTGATTGGTTGACTAGATAATCGCATTAATGAGAAATAGAACAGGTGTTCCTAATAATTCTTTAGGTGAGTATATATATATATATATATATATATATCCATAACAAAGGTCAGGCAGCACTCCTTAATATGCAGCTGAAGCTGTAGCGGTGCCCGCAGTGATCCCTCGATCCAGGACCAGTAATATAACACAGAAAAATCAGCGGCACTCCTTAAAGTAGAAAAATGTGCAATTTATTCACACATGTCAGCAAAGACAACGTTTCGGTTCTCTCACAGAACCTTTTTCAAGTCTCACTTGACTTGAAAAAGGTTCTGTGAGAGAACCGAAACGTTGTCTTTGCTGACATGTGTGAATAAATTGCACATTTTTCTACTTTAAGGAGTGCCGCGGATTTTTCTGTGTTATATATATATATATATATATATATATATATTGTGGGGATTCGCTCTGGTAGACAGGACAAGTGGACGCAGTATAGAGGCAAAGACCAGTTTGTAACTCAAAAACTTCTGTGTTTTATTCACACTTATGGCAACAAAACAGTACGACAGTCCACTTGCAGTTTTGGTGTTCGTTCACACCTAGACAGTTCATACAGCAAAAGAGTCACCTGTTATCCTAGGTGTTAGTTCACACCCGATCGGCATTGCTCAGGACAGAGCAGACCTCCCAAACTCAGGCCTCCAGTATGTTCAATTAGGATGGCCCTAAGACTGGACAGATGGAATCCAGGAACATCAACACTCCAACACACCCACCAAGGCTGGAGACAAAACTAGATCTCAGGCTCAAAACATAAGGATAAATAGAGACCACACCCAGTTCCACACCAAGAAAGACATTAACCCCACGACCACCAGAAAGACGGAGGAAACAACTTGAAGGGGAAGTGTAAACACACGCATAAAAGCAACACGTTACCGCAGGCAACAGCCTGCGTGGCAACCATCTCACGGCGCACACAACAAAGGCCGTGTCACTGCCCCTGCATGCTATTACAGCAACACGTTGCCACAGGCAACTGCATGCGTGGCAACAGTGTCACGGCGCACACCAAAGGCCGTGACACATACTGTGTTGGACTGGGGTACCTAGGGCCCACCAGTAAAATTTATTTTGTGGACCCACCTTACGGATACATTCAAATAACATGTTTTTCATATGAACATAAGCTGTTTGAGGTGCTGTACATTGAATATATGTATGTAGTGCAGTAAATCTAATGTGTTATGTGCCACTTGTGCAGGGGTTGGGAGACCTTGCTCAGGGGCCCATCGGGGGATTCCCCTGTACCCCTGTGGGCCAGTCCGAGCCTGGACACATACCTTTCGTCAACAATGGTCCCTTGCGCCTTCCTACAATATATACTATAAAGGTATAATATATCAAATAAAGAGAAAGGGAAAACTGGCGTGAAAAAAGGAAGCAGTCAGTCATCATTCAGATTTCCTAAACTAGTGTATGATGACCTCTAAATTAAAAGGGAGACACTGATTCTAATGTGTTCTACTTATGATTAGCTTTTTTGTTGCCTTGTGCCTTCCTGTTTGGCCTGAAAGTATTCGGCTTTAGGCCGCAGAGAGGCAAAAGGTAGGACACAATGGGCAC
The DNA here is from genome assembly GCF_014858855.1 of Bufo gargarizans. Classification (NCBI taxonomy): domain Eukaryota; kingdom Metazoa; phylum Chordata; class Amphibia; order Anura; family Bufonidae; genus Bufo; species Bufo gargarizans. The sequence goes on along the minus strand of NC_058080.1, from coordinate 129,250,940 downwards.
TATAGGTCCACAATGCATGGGGCCTAATGGTAACACTATGATATGGGTTAACATAAGGGCCCATTTCTAGGGTCCAATACTCAGGGCAATGGCTGGGAACAGACTGTTCATTCCTGATCATTTCCAGCTTTGACATGCAGCAATAATCCCCTCTGTTTGGAGATGAATGATCATCCCTATGACCTTTCATCCTCATACAGATTAGTTGTTTGTCAGCAGCACATTTCTGTTTACACAGAACATTTACAAAGAAGATTTTATGTGCCACGTAAATGACGGATGACCCAACAAATGAACATTATGCTTGTTTCTTGGGTTATCTGTGGAAGATTTACACAGGGCAATTATTGGGATCTAGTGTTTTTTGGAAGTTCTCTTCCAATAATTTTCCCTATCCTCAGCACATGCAAAAGGGCCTTAAAGGGGTTCTCCAGGCTTTTAATAATGATGACCTATCCTCTGGGTAGGTCATCAATATCAGATCAGCAGGGGTCTGACATCCCGCCGATCAGCTGTATGAAGGGAAGGTGTGCGCATGCCGTCTCTGTTCTCTGTTCCTGCTCCATGCTGCTATGTCTATGGCGAGCAGGAAGAGAGATGGGAGACGACACCCGCACACGGCGTGTCTTCCCTTCATATAGCCGATCAGCGGGGTGCCGGGTGTCAGATCCCCGCTGATCTGATACTGATGACCTACCTAGAGGATAGGTCATCATTATTAAAAGCCTGGAGAACCCCTTTAAGGCCCTTTTGCATGTGCTGAGAATAGGGAAAATTATTGGAAGAGAACTTCCCAAAAACATGGGTTGTGCAAGAAAGGGGGGTTTGAGAACCCCCTTACTTGGCAGGACCTGTATAGGGAAGCTTACTTATCTGCTTTCTGGAGGTGGCTCCCTGATGCTCCGCTGGGCTTCCTCACTGTAAACATCTGGTTTGACCGGATCCCCTTGTGTCATATGACCATTTGTTATAACACAAGGGCAGCCGGTCACTGCACATTCACAGTGGGCAGGCATTGATAATTTTATTCCACCAGGAAGCAGAGGAGCCGGTGGCTTCAGAGACAGAGAAAGGGATGTTTCCTGGTAGAATGATGTCATTGTCGCTTGTGCACTATGAATCGGCACTGCTCGGCAAGCAGCAACTGATCTAAAACGCAGGCTTCGAGTTTGTGAGTCACAGCGCAGGCCGAAGAAGACAAGGCAAGACGAGATGTCTTGCCCTGTCAATGAAATGGGAGTGTACTGAGCACCAAGGTGTAGCTAACTAACTCCAACTAACTACATTGTATAAAAATAAAAGTAAGATGAAAGAGGTTTATGGTGATGATTTCCCATCATATGATGTAGTCAAGAACTAGCATAGTCAATTCAAATGTGGTCAGACTTCGGTTGAAACAGCTCTAATTCCATGGCAACCCCACTTTGCTATCGATGAACACACCATCCAGCAAGTGGAGGTCGCCATTTTGGAAAATCGCTGCGTAACCATTCACCACCTAGCCCAAAATGTCAAGATTAGTGTGCGGTCCGTGGAAAAAATCATCCAAGACCATCTTCACATGCATAAGGCATCTGCTCGCTGGGTTCCCCGGCTGCTCACACCTTTCCAGAAGCAGGAACAAGTCGAATGCTCTCAGGCTCTATTGACGATGCGCCATGAAAACCAGGAGGACTTTTTTAACAGACTGATCACACAGGATGAAAGCTGGGTACATCACTATGATCCGGAGACTAAAGTCCAGTCGATACAATGGAAGCATCATGACTCACCGCCTCCAAAGAAGGCACGTGCAGGAAAGGTCATGCTCACAGTATTTTGGTACCAGCACAGAGTAGTATTGATGGATTTCCTAGCAAAGGGTACCATAATCACTGGGGCATAGTATGCTTCACTGCTGTGGAAATTGCGGGAGGCCATCAAAACCAAGAGACGTGACATGCTTACCAAAAGGTGCCCACCTTCTGCAAGACAATGCACCAGTTCACAACTCACATGTTGCCCAAATGGAAGCATGCTCCTGTGGCTTTGAAATTGTACCGCATCCCCCTTATTCACCCGACCTGGCACCATCGGACTTCCACCTCTTTCCAACAATGAAGTTATTTTTGAAGGGCAAGCATTTTCCAGATGATGAGACTCTGCTTTCCGAAGTCACAACGTGGCTTTTGGAGCAACCGGGTGACTTCTACAAGTGAGGTGTTTACAGTTGCATAGAGATGGGAGAAGTGTGTGTCCCAAGGAAGGCACCTATGTAGAGAAGGACTAATAACTGTGCCAAGTTTCATTGCTCTCAGTCCACAGGAAGTGGGTCAGGGGAAATCTTTAATAAACGCCCTCGTAATGATTTCTGTGCAGCCTTTCAAGCTAAAAGCAAAAGAAAAGTATTGATTTAATCAGCGTGATCAACCCTACCAGGCAGTCTGTCTGCTTTAATAGGGTTAATCATGCTGACAGAGGCTCTTTAATTTAGTTTTTATTTTTATATTTTGCATTGTGATAGGAAACAAAGTTGATCAAGAAAGAAGAGGATATTTACGAAATTTGTCATGCCATCACATAGTGTTGAAGGGGTAGTTTTCCCTAGAATAAAATGTTACTGTCATATGGTGCTGTGTGTCTCTAGGTTCAGCTTCTGACCTGTAATATGACCAGGTAGATATATAATTTATGTACAACTGCCGAAACATTACAGTGGTCCTTTCACCCAGCATTTATCAGAACAATGGATCAGAGCATAGAAGCGAATCATATTTTGCTATTTTATTCATTAAAGTCCAGTGAACATTTTTCTCTTGGGGTCAATACAACTATAGAGATATTACAACAGTCACATAAAAGAAACATTATCAACTAATAAAAGGATGCACACAAAATTTATTTATGTATTTGATTCACAATGAGCAGCTTTTAGGCCTTGTTCACATTTCCGTGTCCATTTGATGTCTATGGAAAATTCGTCCATGTTTCATCCGTGTTTGGTCTGTGCTTCCATTTTTGCCTTCTATGTATCATCCATATTCCATGGACAGTGTTCAGCTAAAAATTAATTTCTCATCTCCTACCACTGGTGAGTGAAAAACAGACCAAACAGGGATGTCATCTGTATTATGTCACTAGTTTTTTCACAGATCCATAGACTTCAATGGGCATGTATGGTCCACAACGCGGACCAAAGACGGGCATGTCTCCATGATTTTTTCACTTACCCGCGGTCAGTGGAAAACAACTGATATATGAAAAGGTGCCTACGTGTGCAGCCTGTAGAAAATGTGGATAGCACAGTTTTGTAAAAAATGGAAATGTGAACGAGGCCTTAGGCTGAGTTCACACGGGCGAGATTTCCGCGCGGGTGCAATGCAGTAGGTGAACGCATTGCACCTGCACTGAATCCTGACCCATTCATTTCAATGGGGCTGTGCACATGAGCATTTTTTTTCACGCATCACTTCTGCAATGCTTTAAAATCGCAGCATGTTCTATATTCTGCGTTTTTAACGCAGCCCTGGCTCCATAGAAGTGAATGGGGCTGCGTTAATAACGCATTGCATCTGCAAGCAAGTGCGGATGCAATGCGTTTTTCACTGATGGTTGCTAGGAGATGTTGTTTGTAAACCTTCAGTTTTTTATCACGCGCGTGAAAAACGCATCAAAACGCATTGCATCCGCGCGGAAAAAACTGAACAACTAAACGCAATTGCAGCCAAAACTGACTGAACTTGCTTGCAAAATGGTGCGAGTTTAACTGAACGCACCCTGAACGCATCCGGACCAAATCTGTCACGCTCGTGTGAACTCAGCCTTAGAGTCACCAACAGACATTGTTTACTAAATCATTTTGTAATACAAACCTCAAAAGGTGCTCATACACATTACAGGAAGTTCCATTGAACCCACCGACTTCTGCAAGATCAGTCAACTATCCCATATGTATCCCAAATCCCCACAGATGTCAGAGGAAAGAAAGATTAGGCATGTTGGATTTCCACAAGGATCAGCCAGCCATCTAATATGTATGCGGCCTCCCATCTGTCCTCTGACACAAGACATCAGGGAAGAGAAGAGTCGGGCATGTTTGCTATCAACGGGAGCAATCCTTTTGTAGTTGGGGAAATATACCACACCCACCAGAGATGTCCAGCAGCTTTCTCCCCTCTCTCATTCTCAACACATGCACGCTCAGCCGAGTATATGTATGGGAGGATCGGAAGCGTTTGGCCAATCCTGTCAATTCTTTGTCTGCTCAAATGTTTGTGCAAACCACTTGCCAAGAAGGAAGGCCGATGACTATCTCTCCCAAGTCCCCTATAAACACACACTAGAGTTAGTTGAACGTGTATGTGTTGTCAATGGGGAAAGGAGACAGCTGCTGCCAGACACTTCTGTATCTGTAGTGAGAACAAAGGATAGGATGGAAAAAAATAATTAATCTCTCCCCAATATCATCTGTCAGGGGAAAGTCAGAAGCTCCCCTGGCTGGTCCCCTAAAAATTGTTGTTCGGCCAACAATATACTAATGTGTACAGGGGCCGTAAAAGGCTTGACTGAAGAAACTAAAATATAAATATACAGCATATACAAATGGAATACAAACACAAGTAACCCCCATGTCCTGTATACCCATCATATCTACAAAATATAATTTTTACAAAAATAAATATATTATGCTAACAGCTCCATAAACTATGTTTTCTGAGTATAACTTTTTTAGTGTGAAAGTAGCCTGAGCGGATCCGTTCAGACTTTACATTGAAAGTCAATGGGGGACGGATCCGCTTGAAGATTGAGCCATATGGTGTCATCTTGAAGCGGATCCGTCCCCATTGACTTACATTGTAAGTCGGAACGGATCCGCTCGCCTCCGCACGGCCAGGCGGACACCCGAACGCTGCTTGCAGCGTTCAGGTGTCCGCTCACTGAGCGGAGCGGAGGCTGAGCGCTGGCAGGCGGATGCATTCTGAGTGGATCCGCCTCCACTGAGAATGCATTAGGGCCAGACGGCTGCGTTCAGGGCCGCTTGTGAGCCCCTTCAAACGGAGCTCACGAGCGGACACCTGAACGCTAGTGTGAAAGTAGCCTAAGTCACATGACTGGGTATTAAATGAGAATGTTAGAGAAGCAGATGGGCAGAGATTCACCAATCTGTGAAAAACTGCATCTAAAAACTGTGGAAAAATTTGCGAAAAATGTTTGTCAATGTAAAATTGCAAAGACTTTGAATATCCCACCATCAACATTACATAATATCATCAAAAGATTCAGAGAATCTGGCGAAATGCAAGGCCGACAGTCAATATTGGATGGTAGTAATCTACAGGCCCTCAGAGGGCACTACATTAAAAACAGACTTGATTATTTACTGGAAATCAGAACATGGGCTCTGGAACACTTCCAGAAATCATTGTCTGTGAACACACTTTGCCGTGCAACCGACAAATGCAAGTTAAAGCTGTTCATGGAAAGAAGAAGTCATATGTCAACACGATCCAAAAACAACAGTATGGGTCAAAGCTCAGTTAAAAAGGACAAATTGAGACAAAATTAGAAAAAATTTGAAATTTTTTTTGGAAGTCACAAACGCCATGTCCTGTGGACTCAAGAGAAGAGTGACCATCCAGATCAGCACACAGTTTAAAAGCCTGTATATCTGATGGTACGAGGTTACATTTGTGCCTATGGCATGGGCATCTTACTCATCTGGAAAAGCATTATCAATGCTGAACAGTATATAGAGGTTTTAGAACGACATATGCTCCCATCCAGACAACGTCTCTTTCAGGGAAGGCCTTGCATATTTAGCAAGACAATGCTGAACTACAAACTGCATCCATCACAACAGCATGGCTTTGCAAAAGAGTAGTCCGGGGGCTGAACTGGCCTGCCGCAGTCCACACCTGTCACGGCTGTTTAAGGGTAACAAGAGTATACACAGTAAAAAGAGCTACTGACCGGACCCAAACTAGGGAAGAGAAAGGGTGACCCCTGTCAGACCCTCAACACTCTCCCTATGCTGCTAAAGCACATGCCCGGATCCAAATGGTGGAACGAGGCATGCCCGCGTACCTTAGACTGATGAGCCCTGTAACCCCTACGATAGTGGAAGGGGCACGGCCTCCGATGCCCTGCACAGAATAAGGAGGGAACCGGGGCCACCTCAGATCCAGTCAGGAAATCACCAGGTACATAACAAAGTCTGCACACTTAGCTGATGGAGCTGCAGCCGTAGAGAAGACGGATCCAAGGACCGCTGGCAATATCCGGAGTGCTTGCAGCAGCAGAACACAGGTCCAGAGAACTAGTAGCTAAAGGAGTGAAGATACTCAAGGCAGAGCTACAACTGAAAGGAGAAATATAATCCACGCCCTGCAATAGGAGGAGGGGTGATTTAAAGGCAGAGAAATCAAACGCAGGAGAGACAGCTGAGAGTAAGACCTCATCACAGGGGCGGAGAAACAGAACAGTGAGAAAACCTCCAACCCTAAGTGACATCATCACAGGGGTGGAGACACAGAGCTTTGAGAACGTCTCAAAGCTCTGGTAGTGACAGTACCCCCCCTTCTACGGGTGGACTCCGGACACCCAGGACCCACCTTCCCAGGATGAGCCCTATGAAATGCCCTGATAAGGCGAGTGGCTTTAATGTCCGACATCGGAACCCACATCCTCTCCTCAGGACCATAACCCTTCCAATGAACGAGGTACTGAAGAGAACCACGGACAATGCGAGAGTCCACAATTCTGGAAACCTCAAACTCCAGATTGCCATCAACCAAAATCGGAGGAGGAGGCAAAGAGGAGGGTACCGTGGGCTGGACATATGGTTTTAAGAGAGATCTGTGAAAAACATTATGTATCTTCCAAACCCGTGGAAGATCAAGGCGGAAGGCAACAGGATTGATGACTGACAAAATTTTATAAGGCCCAATAAACTTGGGGCCCAATTTCCAGGAGGGAACCTTCAGTTTAATATTTCTTGTAGACAACCACACCAGATCACCCACATTCAGGTCCGGACCAGGCACACGTCTCTTATCAGCCACACGCTTATACTTCTCACTCATCTTTCTGAGATTACTCTGAATCTTTTGCCAAATGGTAGACAAAGACGAGGAAAATCTCTCCTCCTCAGGTAAACCAGAAAGAGCCCCTCCCGAGAATGTCCCAAACTGCGGATGGAACCCATATGCACCAAAAAATGGTGACTTATCAGAAGATTCCTGACGACGGTTGTTCAAAGCAAACTCAGCAAGAGGGAGAAATGAACACCAATCCTCCTGGTTCTCTGCCACAAAACAGCGCAAAAATGTCTCCAGATTCTGATTGAGGCGCTCAGTCTGACCATTCGACTGCGGGTGAAAAGCAGAAGAGAAGGACAGCCGAACCCCCAGGCGAGAACAGAAAGCCTTCCAGAACCTGGACACAAACTGCGTGCCTCTATCGGAAACAATCTCAGAGGGAATGCCGTGCAATTTAACAATATGATCGACAAAAGCTTGCGCCAACGTTTTAGCATTGGGTAAACCAGGGAAAGGAACGAAATGAGCCATCTTGCTAAAACGGTCCACGACCACCAGGATCACCGACTTCCCCGAGGAACGAGGAAGATCCGTGATAAAGTCCATGGACAGGTGTGTCCAAGGACGGGAAGGTATGGGTAACGGGAGAAGGGAACCTGAAGGTCGTGAACGAGGGACCTTAGCGCGAGCGCACGTCTCACAAGCCGCCACAAAACCCTCCACAGACTTACGAAGAGCCGGCCACCAAAATCTCCGAGCAATGAGATCTACCGTGGCTCTACTCCCGGGGTGACCAGCAAGAACTGTATCATGATGTTCCTTAAAGAGTTTGTGACGTAGCTCAGGAGGCACGAACAACTTCCCGGAGGGACAACGGGCAGGTGCCTCAGACTGGGCAGCCTGGACCTCGGCCTCCAAATCGGAATATAGAGCAGAAACAACTACCCCCTCCGCCAAAATGGGACCCGGGTCCTCAGAGTTTCCTCCTCCCGGAAAACAGCGAGAGAGAGCATCAGCCTTCACATTCTTGATCCCAGGGCGGAAAGTAACAACAAAATTAAATCTGGAGAAGAACAGAGACCATCTGGCCTGTCTCGGATTCATACGCCTGGCCGACTCCAGGTACGCCAGATTCTTATGGTCGGTAAAAACGGTGATAGGGTGCCTGGCCCCCTCCAACCAATGGCGCCATTCCTCGAAAGCCAACTTGATGGCCAACAACTCCCTATCTCCCACATCATAGTTTCTCTCTGCCGGGGAGAGTTTTCTAGAGAAAAAGGCACATGGTCGCCATTTGGCAGGAGAGGGGCCCTGGGACAAAACTGCACCCACACCGACCTCGGAAGCATCCACCTCAACAATAAAAGGTAAGGAAACATCGGGATGCAGCAAGATGGGAGCAGACGCAAAACTCTCTTTAATCTTAGAAAAGGCTGCAAGCGCCTCCTCCGACCAAGAGGAAAAATCCGTCCCCTTTTTTGTCATGTCAGTAAGGGGTTTGACAATAGAGGAATAATTCAAAATGAACTTTCTGTAGTAGTTAGCAAAACCCAGAAAGCGCATCAATGCCTTCTGATTTTCAGGAAGCTCCCACTCCAGCACAGCACGGACCTTCTCCGGATCCATGCGAAAACCAGAAGCAGAGAGGAGAAAACCCAGAAATTGAATCTCTGATACCATAAAAAGACATTTCTCCAGCTTGGCATACAGTTTATTTTCCCGCAGTATCTGCAGGACCTGAAAAAGATGATCCTGATGAGTCTGAACATCAGGGGAAAAAATCAAAATATCATCAAGATACACCAATACAAATTTCCCCATTAAATGATAGAAAATACTATTAACAAAATGCTGAAAGACGGCCGGAGCATTCATCAGGCCGAAAGGCATAACGAGATTCTCGAAATGCCCGTTAGGGGTATTAAAGGCCGTTTTCCATTCATCCCCCTCTCTGACCCTGACCAGGTTGTACGCGCCTCTCAGATCCAATTTGGAAAACACCTTGGCCCCAACAATTTGGTTGAAGAGGTCCGGGATCAGAGGAAGGGGATAGGGATCGCGAATCGTGATACGGTTCAGCTCCCTAAAATCTAAGCAAGGTCTCAGAGAGCCATCTTTTTTTTTAACAAAAAAAAAAACCCGCGGCAACAGGCGACTTTGAGGGACGAATATGCCCCTTCTCGAGACTCTCAGAGATATAGGTTCGCATTGCGAGTCTCTCCGGTTGTGAGAGATTGTAGAGGCGTGCCTTTGGCAGCTTGGCGCCGGGAATGAGGTTAATGGGACAGTCAAACTCCCGGTGAGGAGGTAGCTCCTGAACACCGCTCTCGGAAAACACATCCGAGAAATCAGAGAGAAATGATGGCAGAGTTTTAGTAGACACCTCAGCAAGAGTGGCTGTGAGACAATTCTCTCTACAAAAGTCACTCCACTCATTTATTTGCCTTCCTTGCCAATCAATAGTGGGGTTATGTCTAGTGAGCCAGGGTAGCCCCAAAACTAGAGGAGAAGGCAATCCGTTAAGGACAAAACAAGATATCTCCTCCACATGAGTGTCACCTACAGCTAGCCGGATATTGTGAACAATGCCTTTCAGAGATTTCTGCGAGAGTGGGGCAGAGTCAATAGCAAAAACAGGTATATCCTTTTCTAATGTACAAACCTGAAACCCATGCAAAGCTACAAATTGAGTGTCAATAAGATTGACGGCCGCTCCACTATCGACAAAAATCTCACAAGGAATGACCTTGCTCTCTAGCGCCACCCTGGCAGACAGGAGAAAACGGGAACTGCAGGTCAGAGGAAAAGCATCAATTCCCACATCAACTTTGCCCAAAGTAGCAGATGAAGCAGAACTTGATGATCTACCTCTTGAGGTTTTTCTCTTATTATCGCTCTTAGTACAGTTCAGGAATCTCCTAGACGGACAAACATTTGCCAAATGACCTATGCCCCCACAACAAAAACACACCATATTCTGAGGACTAAATCCTCTTTTATCAGGGGCAAGTCGGCCTAGCTGCATGGGCTCCTCCTCAGAGGGGAGCGAGACAGGATGAGACCCCTGCATGCTGAATGAGTCCGCACCATTGCCCCTAGACTGACAATGGCTGGACGGAGAGGTCTTGTTTCTTTCCCTTAGACGCCTGTCAAGGCGTACCGCCAATGACATGGCAGACTCTAAGGATGTTGGTCTCTCATGGAAAGCAAAGGCATCTTTCAAACCCTCTGAGAGACCATGACAGAACTGACTTCGGAGTGCAGCATCATTCCAGCCTGAATCAGCTGCCCATCTCCGAAATTCAGAACAATAAAGCTCCGCAGACAGTTTGTTCTGGCATAGAACACGTAAGTTCGATTCTGCCAGAGCAACACGATCCGGGTCATCATATATCTGCCCCAGGGCCACAAAAAACCTCTCCACGGATCGCAGGGAAGGATCCCCTGATGGCAGCGAAAAAGCCCAAGTCTGAGCATTACCTCTGAGCAGGGAGATGACAATCCTCACCCTCTGTTCCTCATTACCAGAGGAGTGGGGACACAAACAAAAATGGAGTTTACATGCCTCTCTGAAGCGAACAAAATTCTCACTGCCCCCGGAGAACGTTTCCGGAAGTGAGACCTTTGGCTCGCAACAGACTCCATGAGCCGGAGCAGAGCCCAATGCTTGTAGCTGAGTCAGAGATTGACGGAGATCCGCTACTTCCAAAGAAAGACCCTGCATGCGGTCAACCAGGTCAGAAAGCGGATCCATGTCAACAAGGACGGTTTTGGTGGATTATAATGTCACGGCTGTTTAAGGGTAACAAGAGTATACACAGTAAAAAGAGCTACTGACCGGACCCAAACTAGGGAAGAGAAAGGGTGACCCCTGTCAGACCCTCAACACTCTCCCTATGCTGCTAAAGCACATGCCCGGATCCAAATGGTGGAACGAGGCATGCCCGCGTACCTTAGACTGATGAGCCCTGTAACCCCTACGATAGTGGAAGGGGCACGGCCTCCGATGCCCTGCACAGAATAAGGAGGGAACCGGGGCCACCTCAGATCCAGTCAGGAAATCACCAGGTACATAACAAAGTCTGCACACTTAGCTGATGGAGCTGCAGCCGTAGAGAAGACGGATCCAAGGACCGCTGGCAATATCCGGAGTGCTTGCAGCAGCAGAACACAGGTCCAGAGAACTAGTAGCTAAAGGAGTGAAGATACTCAAGGCAGAGCTACAACTGAAAGGAGAAATATAATCCACGCCCTGCAATAGGAGGAGGGGTGATTTAAAGGCAGAGAAATCAAACGCAGGAGAGACAGCTGAGAGTAAGACCTCATCACAGGGGCGGAGAAACAGAACAGTGAGAAAACCTCCAACCCTAAGTGACATCATCACAGGGGTGGAGACACAGAGCTTTGAGAACGTCTCAAAGCTCTGGTAGTGACAACACCTTTCACCAATAGAAAATATTTGATGCCAAGAAGACCCGGACTGTTGAGCAGCTAGAATCCTACATCAGACAAGAATGGGGCAGCGTTCTTCTCCCAAAACTCCAGCATATGGTCTCCTCACAGACGTTTATAGGCTGTTGTTGAAAGGAGTCCAACTTTTGGGAATTTTGGTTGTAGCTTTCTTGACCTGTGACTTGTCTGAATCTACCGTCTTCCATATGATAAGCAGCACCAAAACCTAGTGACCACTTATTTTCTATTCAACTAAGGGCCAGTGATCGAGAACAAGTAATACAAGGTACACTGTACTATATAAACATCACCTGACAACCAACAAGCATTTATTTGTTGGCTTATTACTTCTTTTATGTGCAAATAAAAATCATAATTTGTTGCCAGCACATTGCCCTGTAAAAAGGGGATATGCTGTCAAAAAATGAAAACCATATGGGGAAAAAATCTATTAACGATTGGTCATCCTTATACATGCGATGACTGCCGCATTAATGATCACTGATGGTGTTTGTTAACTGCATTTATGTTAATGGTTCATTTGCTGATGAAAGACTTTACATGTGTCACTAGCAACACGCTGACTGAAAAAAAACTGATTGGCTGCAGCCATCATGTGCGCTATCCAGACATGTGAGCACCTCTGTTTGCTTACCAAGGAGAAGCGGACCAGCACTGCAAAGAACTGCACTCTTGAAAGGGGTGAGAATAAATTATTATTATTTTTTTTCTTTTTAAACCATTTTAGGCTTGTCTTCAATTTTTTATTATCTCAGACAACCCCTTTAACCCTATAATCAAAGTAGAAGGTAGAAGCCCCTTCACAAGGGCAATTATCGGGAAAGAACCATTCAATCCAATAATTGCCTGCTTGTCAGAGGAGGTGAGAACTGCACTTACTTGCAGCAATCTCTCCTATGAATGAGTGGTCTCTACTGTGTGTATTACTGTGCTTCTGCACTTGCTCGTTCCCCTAGAGAATCATTGCTTCTGGTCATCAGATTGCCATCTAAACAGCACAATCTGCTGCCCAAAAAATTATAATTTAGGTGACTGTGTCAGTGATGCTTTCACCCAATGAACAAGAGGCAGCACCTTTACTCAAGGCAATTTTCATGAATGAGTATTTCTAGGAACTCTCCCTCCAGATAGTTACCATTATCATTGGCCCATGTCTTTTAAGTAACAACTTGCATTCCCCATATAATAATTCTTGAGCATCTATTCTCATAATTCTATGATGTGCCATTCCTTTATTATAACTGATAGAAGCTATGAATGAAATGCTAGCGGTTTCCAAATCCAGCTGGGTATTATCAGTAGGGTGTGTTTCCCCTCCACAGTCTGATATCATCTAATCAGTGCTGCCATTGTCAGACAGTGCAGGGACACACTACCAACTGGTAACACCCATCTGGACCCTTATTACAGACTGCTATTAATTTGTCCGCAATTTCTAAAAGGAATAATAAAGGAATGGCACACCATAGAGTCATAAGAATAGATGTCCCAGAATTGTTATTACAGGGAAGATACAAGTAGCTGCTAAGACATGTCAAGAGTGGTTACAAGACCTCTTAAGGAAGGAGCATAACCCCAGCATTCTCATTACATACATAACAGTATTTTCATAAAAAGTGCCACCAATCTTTTAAACTTCAAACAAATAACAATATTCTGGAAAGGTCGTTTTTTTTTCTTTTTAAATAATGCAAAATTTACAGTTCATCAGAATCTCAAGTTTATAAATAAATTCCTGTATAAGTTCCTCTCATGAGAACATCAGTTTTCTGCGCCAGCAAAGCAAGTCAAGAGATATAAATATGTCGGAGGGATGAAGCTCCTGTAGATGTCCTCAGCAATAGCAACAGTCTATACATCTTTGACTTCAGAGAACAAATGGAGTGAATCTAAGGGAAAATAGTCAATTCAAGGTGCAATCGGGATCAGCATTGGCTAAAACCACCCTTCTTTTTAATGAGGAAGCAGGCATTGTGATGGTGTTTGGCAGAGTGCAGTTTTCTCCTCTTTCGCTTGTACTTTCGGACTATTGTAACAGTTAATAAAAGTGCGGACGTGGAGAACAGGCAGAAGCTGAAGAAGATGAGAGGTTTCTTCTCCTCTAGAAACGTACAGATCGAACACGTGTCCTCCTCCTTCGTCATTTTGCAGGAGTTCCCAGCTTGGTCAAGTGGTAGGCCGTTGGCGGTGATTATTGCTCTGTACACGTTCACTGACGCCTTGGCTTTAATGTTGTAAATGGGGGAGTTGTAGAATCCATATTGTGGTTTACTTTTATCAGTCAGTCTGAATGCATAATATCCCTTCAAGTTGATGTTATCCTGTAGGTAGGCTAGAAGACAAATCACAAGACAAGACTGGATTAGTGCAACCATTTAGATATTTCTACCTATCAGCAATAATAACTTTTTTAATCCTTATATTGTTTTTAGATTTTCATATTAGAATCTTTATAATCTTAGAATTTTCTTGCAGGACTTGAAAAATCTTTAATAATAATGCATAATGTAAATGGGAATCACTCGACTGTGGCCAACTCACCTTTTTCCCCTCTTTGGTAATATTGCAGTCAGGGGTGCACCACCAATGAGGCCAGGTGAGGCGATCGCTTCAGGCAGCACCAGGTAGGGGCAAGAGGGGGCAGCGGAAGGGCCATGGGCAATGGGCGCTTTCATTGTGGCAAAGGGGTTAGGTTAAGAAATTGGCATGGGGGGGGCGCTGTTTCAGTTTTCGTCTCAGGCAGCAGAAAGGCTAGGTGCACCCCTGATTGCAGTATCAACACAAGGACTGGTTGCTAGGTATATGTGGCCTGGCCTAACTGCTACAGACAGTCATAGCCATACAGCGACCAAGTAGGAAGGTGGAGAGGATAGGAGTAGTAATGCAGAATAAAGTGATAGTAGTCATGGTGGCTCTCTAAGGCCGGCAGTGATACGATGATGCAATCTGTAGTGCAGTGCGGTAGGCCTAATGCACACGACCGTTGTTTTGGTCCGCATCCGAGCCGCAGTATTTGCAGCTTGGATGAAAATCCATTCGCTTCAATGGGGCCGCAAAAGTTGCGGACAGCACTCCATGTGCTTTCCGCATCCGTTGCTCCGTGGTCCGCAAAAAAATATAACCTGTCCTATTCTTGTCCAAGAATAGGTAGTTATATTAATGGCTGTCCGCGCCGTTCCGCCAATTGCGGAATGCACACGGACACCATCTGTGTTTTGTGGATCCGCAATTTGCACAGCAAAGCACACAACGGTCGTGAGGCCGTACAATAATAAAACCAGATTTTAATGCAACAAGTCCATTGTACTTTACTGAGGCAGTTCGATAGTTGGTTCACACAGGCACGGTACACATTCAGTGCAGTCTTTACAGCTGACATATGCACGTTTCCAAGGTTGTGTATAGGATGTAGTATGTAGGTTTCCTCTGATCCTCTGCCTATATAATCTGTAAAATCTTCTAAAATCTACAATGCCCAGCTCTATTTCGGCTTACTTAAAGGGGTTCTCCAGCAATCATTTAAAATGACCACAAGCACCTGTCCTACAATGTGATCAGCACTATTTGCCTCACCTGCAGAGCTGTCTAGGGGGTATCATCTCACTGCACACTATGCTATGGCACTTGCGCATACTATATATTAGTGAGTGTTCCTGTCAGGCTGCTCAGCCATGATGGCATATCATAGGCAGGATCACATCATTACCATCTATTGTAGAGCAGTATAATGTGTAATGAGGCCCCACTCCCCACGCTG
Source organism: Bufo gargarizans (assembly GCF_014858855.1). Taxonomy (NCBI): domain Eukaryota; kingdom Metazoa; phylum Chordata; class Amphibia; order Anura; family Bufonidae; genus Bufo; species Bufo gargarizans. The sequence goes on along the minus strand of NC_058080.1, from coordinate 129,235,694 downwards.
CTAGGCAGCTCTGCAAGTGGGGGCAACCAGTCCTGCTCACATTCTTGGACAGGCTGCTGGTGGCCATTTTAAATCATTCCTGGAGAACCCTTTTAATAAGAATTTCTGTGATTCCCACCGAAATTACCTTCATAACAGTTTACATCATGTACCTTTCTAACAGGTAAGAGAATACATTTTTTTGTGGGAGTACTTCTTTAAGGTTCCTAGGCATGAACATTCCTAGGAACATTTGCTCCCGACCATCAGCCTGCGTAAAAGGGCAGTGAAAGTACCTGGGTAATTGCTTTATAGGATTTTTTATTTTCATCATTAAACAATTAACTGCTGACTAGGTACAAGTATTAGTTTTAAGTACACATTGCCAGCATGTGACAGTTTCCTCCAACTGTCTAAGTTTTGGTGGTTATTATAGACTTCTGGATGTCATAGAGCAGGGTCTCCTTTTTGAGAATCCCTGCTCTGCTAAGTATAAGTTCTAATACCCCAGAATAGGGTACATGCAAATAGTTTTTGTTGTGTAATGTTATTTAATATGTTAATGCTGTGTATGGATCAGTCAGGGTTAATAATCCTGCCTCTGCTGCTGTAGGAAGCTAGGAGATGGACTTAGATCCACACCTCGCTCAGTGTGTAGTGTGCTGGTGGAGGAAGTGAGAGGAAGTTACATGTGCTCAATCCGCAAAGACCTAAGCTTCATCCCAGGGAATTACTATCTCCTCAGGATAGGTCATCAGTATGTGATCGGTGGGGGTCCAACAACTGGGACCCCCGCCGATCAGCTGTTTGAGAAGGCAGCAACACTTGCAGTAGCACCGCGCCTTTCTCTGAGCTTTTCCTGGGCCTGTGACGACACGTTTATCGGACACATGGTCTAGGAGCAACTGAGCCCTATTGAAGTGAATGGGGCTAAGCTGCAATACCGAGCACATACAATGCACGGTGCCGTAGTTGATGAGTGTCGAGAAGGCCGTGGCGCTCACAGGAGTGTGATGAAAACTTTATTGCAGTGAGAGGGACATTGCTAAGCCACCCCTCCACACTTTAACGTGGTCCTGACCCACCGTATCTTAATCCTTAACCCCTTAAGGACACAGCCTTTTTACACCTTAGGACCAGGCCATTTTTTGCAAATCTGACCAGTGTCACTATAAGTGCTGATAACTTTAAAACGCTTTGACTTATCCAGGCCGTTCTGAGATTGTTTTTTCGTCACATATTGTACTTCATGACACTGGTAAAATGAAGTTAAAAAAAAAATTTTTTTTGCACCAAAAAATACCTAATTTAACAAAAATTTGGAAAAATTTGCAAATTTCAAAGTTTCAGTTTCTCTACTTCTGTAATACATAGTAATACCCCTAAAAATTGTGATGCCTTTACATTCCCCATATGTCTACTTCATGTTTGAATTATTTTGGGAATGATATTTTATTTTTTGGGGATGTTACAAGGCTTAGAAGTTTAGATGCAAATCTTGAAATTTTTCAGAAATTTACAAAAACCCAATTTTTAGGGACCACTACAGCTCTGAAGTCACTTTGCGAGGCTTACATAATAGAAACCACCCAAAAATGACCCCATTCTATAAACTACACCCCTCAAGGTATTCAAAACTGATTTTACAAACTTAGTTAACCCTTTAGGTGTTGCACAAGAGTTATTGGCAAATGGGGATGAAATTTGAGAATTTCATTTTCTTGGCTAATTTTCCATTTTAACCCATTTTTTCCACTAACAAAGCAAGGGTTAACAGCCAAACAAGACTGTATCTTTATTGCCCTGACTCTGCCGTTTACAGAAACACCCAATATGTGGCCGTAAACTACTGTACGGCCACACAGCGGGGCGTAGAGTGAAAGGTGCGCCATATGGTTTTTGGAAGGCAGGTTTTGCTGGACTGTTTTTTTGACTCCATGTCCCATTTGAAGCCCCCTGATGCACCCCTAGAGTAGAAACTCCATAAAAGTGACCCCATCTAAGAAACTACACCCCTCAAGGTATTCAAAACTGATTTTACTAACTTCATTAACCCTTTAGGTGTTGCACAAGAGTTATTGGCAAATGGGGATGAAATTTGAGAATTTCATTTTTTTGCCTAATTTTCCATTTTAACCCATTTTTTCCACTAACAAAGCAAGGGTTAACAGCCAAACAAGACTGTATCTTTATTGCCCTGACTCTGCCGTTTACAGAAACACCCCATATGTGGCCGTAAACTACTGTACGGCCACACAGCGGGGCGTAGAGTGAAAGGTGCGCCGTATGGTTTTTGGAAGGCAGGTTTTGCTGGACAGTTTTTTTGACACCATGTCCCATTTGAAGCCCCCCTGATGCACCCCTAGAGTAGAAACTCCATAAAAGTGACCCCATCTAAGAAACTACACCCCTCAAGGTATTCAAAACTGATTTTACAAAGTTTGTTAACCCTTTAGGTGTTGCACAAGATTTAATGGAAAATAGAGATACAATTTCAAAATTTCACTTTTTTGTCAGATTTTCCATTTTAATATTTTTTTTTCCAGTTACAAAGCAAGGGTTAACAGCCAAACAAAACTCATTATTTATGGCCCTGATTCTGTAGTTTACAGAAACACCCCATATGTGGTCGTAAACTGCTGTACGGACACACGACAGGGCGCAGAAGGAAAGGAATGCCATACGGTTTTTGGAAGGCAGATTTTGCTGGACTGGTTTTATTGACACCATGTCCCATTTGAAGCCCCCCTGATGCACCCCTAGAGTAGAAACTCCATAAAAGTGACCCCATCTAAGAAACTAAACCCCTCAAGGTATTCAAAACTGATTTTACAAAGTTTGTTAACCCTTTAGGTGTTGCACAAGATTTAATGGAAAATAGAGATACAATTTCAAAATTTCACTTTTTTGGCAGATTTTCCATTTTAATATTTTTTTTTCCAGTTACAAAGCAAGCGTTAACAGCCAAACAAAACTCATTATTTATGGCCCTGATTCTGTAGTTTACAGAAACACCCCATATGTGGTCATAAACTGCTGTACGGGCACACGACAGGGCGCAGAAGGAAAGGAATGCCATACGGTTTTTGGAAGGCAGATTTTGCTGGACTGGTTTTATTGACACCATGTCCCATTTGAAGCCCCCTGATGCACCCCTAGAGTAGAAACTCCATAAAAGTGACCCCATCTAAGAAACTAAACCCCTCAAGGTATTCAAAACTGATTTTACAAAGTTTGTTAACCCTTTAGGTGTTGCACAAGATTTAATGGAAAATAGAGATACAATTTCAAAATTTCACTTTTTTGGCAGATTTTCCATTTTAATATTTTTTTTCCAGTTACAAAGCAAGGGTTAACAGCCAAACAAAACTCATTATTTATGGCCCTGATTCTGTAGTTTACAGAAACACCCCATATGTGGTCATAAACTGCTGTACGGGCACACGACAGGGCGCAGAAGGAAAGGAATGCCATACGGTTTTTGGAAGGCAGATTTTGCTGGACTGGTTTTATTGACACCATGTCCCATTTGAAGCCCCCCTGATGCACCCCTAGAGTAGAAACTCCAAAAAAGTGACCCCATTTTAGAAACTACGGGATAAGGTGGCAGTTTTGTTGGTACTAGTTTAGGGTACATATGATTTTTGGTTGCTCTATATTACACTTTTTGTGCGGCAAGGTAACAAGAAATAGCTTTTTTGGCACCATTTTTTTTTTGTTATTTACAACATTCATCTGACAGGTTAGATCATGTGGTAATTTTATAGAGCAGGTTGTCACGGACGCGGCGATACCTAATATGTATACAATTTTTTTTATTTATGTAAGTTTTACACAATGAATTAATTTTTAAAACAAAAAAAAGTTTTAGTGTCTCCATAGTCTAAGAGCCATAGTTTTTTTTAGTTTTTGGGCGATTATCTCAAGTAGGGTCTCATTTTTTGCGGGATGAGATTACGGTTTTATTGGCACTATTTTGGGGTGCATATGACTTTTTGATCGCTTGCTGTTACACTTTTTGTGAAGTAAGATGACAAAAAATTGCTTTTTTTACACCGTTTCTTTTTTTTTTTTTTTTTACGGTGGTCACCTGAGGGGTTAGGTCATGTGATATTTTTATAGAGCCGGTCGATACGGACGCGGCGATACCCAATATGTATACTTTTTTTTATTTATGTAAGTTTTACACAATGATTTCATTTTTGAAACAAAAAAAATCATGTTTTAGTGTTTCCATAGTCTAAGAGCCATAGTTTTTTCAGTTTTGGGGCGATTATCTTGGGTAGGGTATGATTTTTGCGGGATGAGATGATGGTTTGATTGTTACAATTTTGGAGTACATACAACTTTTTTGATCACTTTTATTAACTTTTTGGGGAAGTAAGGTGGGCAAAATTTCAATTTCATCATAGTTTTTAATTTTTTATTTTTATGGCGTTCACCGTTTGGGTAAAGTAACATGACCGTTTTATAGATCAGGTCGTTACGGACGCGGCGATACCAAACATGTGTAGGGAATTTAATTTTTTTTATTTTTAATCAGTGATAAATGTGTTTTTTGATTTTTACTTTATTTTCACTTTTTTTCACTTTCTTTTTGACCCAGACCCACTTGGTTCTTGAAGATCCAGTGGGTCTGATGTCTGTATAATACAGTACAGTACAATATATAGTACTGTACTGTATTTTACACTTTGTCTGAACAGATCTATGCCTTTCAGCACAGATCTGTTCAGCACCATGGACAGCAGGACGCCTGAGAAGGCGTCCTGTTGCCATGGGAACCTTCCCCGTCTGCTCAGTTATGGTCAGAACTGCGCAGACGGGGAAGGGTAAGGACGGGGCTTGGGGGGCTGCCTGGGAGCTCTCTCCCTCTCCATTCGGAGGGGCTGCAAAGGCACAGCAGCCCCCCGATGGGAGAGGGAGGGAGCTCCCTGCGCTGTTAACCTTTTCCATACAGCGGTCCGTACGGACCGCTGTATGGAAAGGGTTAAACGGCTGACATCGCATCACCGATGTCAGCCGTTTATACCAGGGTGCCAGCAATGTGCTGGCACCCTGGTATACCCACTAGACACCAACGATTACGCAATGGGAGGCGGGCGGGGGATCGCGATCCCGCCTGCCGCACCGCCCGCCTCCCGCACCGCCTGCACCGCCCGCAACCCTCCCCCAACCCTCCCCCTGCACCTCCCACCCGGCAAAAATCACTAAGGGGTGCAGGTGGGGGGGATACAGATGCATTTTAGGAATGCTAAAGTTTCTGATCCCCGCGGTCAGGGACCGCGGGGATCAGAAACTGCAGAAATCGCAGCAAACCGCAGGTCTGAATTGACCTGCGGTTTGCCGCGATCGCCGACATGGGGGGGTCACGGGACCCCCCGGCGCATTTAGCCTAGGTGCCTGCTCAATGATTTGAGCAGGCGCCGGGTTCCGATCACTGCCAGCCGCACGGCAGTGATCAGAAATACACAGGGCGTACATGTACGCCCTGTGTCCTTAAGTACCAGGGCACAAGGGCGTACCTGTACGCCCTATGTCCTTAAGAGGTTAACCCCCCAGCTGGGCATTACAGACAAGTTTGCAAGAACATTACTGCCAGCCTTAGATTCTGCAGAGATAGACTTTGGAGAGAAGGAGTACAACAATCCCCCTATATCATTGCTATCTGGGAAGACTTGTACTGTCAAAAGTTTGATGCTGTGTATTATTACCACTGGATGTACTACAACTCCCATTCTGCACTTAAGTAAAGAGAGACTTGTTTATTTTCTACAACTGACCTGGTTTCTAACTCCAGCACCATTCGCTGGCCACTGCACCTACATCTCCTGCAGGGCTGCCAACCGTACAGAAATTTCTGGACAGTCCATAAAAATAGGCAACTTTTTTCCTCTGTCCGTGGAAAAAAATAGATGTGTCCATGATATTTTTGAGGCTGGTGATACTTAACTAGATTATTTTGGTGGTAATTATCATCATTTTACAGCTCACGGTAAATGCTGATAATGAGTTCTGATCAGTATATTGAGCTACAGACCTGTATTACTTATAATCTTTATCATTCAGTATGGTTTTCCAATTTGTCTGTAAAAAATGTTGGCCGTCCACGAATTTGGGATAAGTTGTCCAGAAAAAAGAAAAATTCTGGATGGCAACCGTGATCTCCTGCCTTGCAGCCGCACCAAACCCACAACACCAAGGGCACCCCAACTACCATCAGGCAGGAGCCCCAACATCAGGGTGTGCCCCCACGGAAGAAAGGGTGCACCCTCCTATCCTGCCATGGTCCTAGGGAGCATTGGTCTGAGGATTGCCACTGTGAATGATTATTGCAACCAGAGACACTACCACTCATATCCTCCACTTCTGCTCCTACAAGGGCTTGTGCCACAGTGGCTCCTGCTGTGGCGGACAGGCCCCTGGTTTCTATTGCAACATTATTATTTTTTAGCACTCGCTGCTAGGAACTTCACAGGCAATTTCAAAATGGGCTTATCATGATAACCAGTTTAAATATGAAAAATGACTGCACTCGTGCCACTGGCATTGCCAGCTGTAGGGTCATCCCTGTACATAGGCTCAGGATGTGAATTCAAGGTAGAACATCGCCCAAACCTGGTGGAAGTCAAGGGTAAAGCTACATACAGTATGTTGAAAAGCTGTTGTTGAGACCACTCACCTTGTAATAGCTGCTGGCTGTATTTCTGTAGGTAATATATTCGAAGTTCGTCACTTTCTGACGCTTTGTCATCCACTCCATTTGCAGTAATGTACATAGGAATGTCTCCATAGTTCTTCCTTATCCAGTTCAGAAGTCGTCTAATCCCCTGCGGTACAACTGCAAGTCCATTAAATGATGTCAGGCAGGTTGCATCGGACAAAAAGTGAATGTCTCGGTCGGCTTCAAATCTGCTATCATTTTTTGGCTCGTGAATCACCAATCTGGTGGTGAAATGATTCAAGGCAAAAAAATCTGCCGAACCCTTCAACATTTTTTTCTCTTCCTCAGTGAAATAGGGCAAGACAGACTTAGTCATTCCCTTTTGGTTTTTGGTGGTTATATATTGCCTCATGAGCGTAGGATAGTCACCAGAACCGAAAATTGGCTCAGCGATCCAAGCAATGTCAAACTGCAGGAAACGATCCGCAGCCTTGGCGTGGGAATGTAGGAAGGGATTTGCAGGCTCGGCCCAGTCTGTATGCAAAGACAAGGATATCTGACCATGTTGATGAGGTCTATAAATCTTGTCATACAAATGCCAGGCTATGGAATGAGCTATGAGTGCATTGTGCACTGCTTGGTAGGCGTTGCTACTGTTGTTATGGTAATATTGGCTTAGGCGGTTTGGTTCATTAATGGTGATCCAGTCTTTCACCAGATCACCAAATTCCTGAAAGCACAGCTTAGCATAGTCACTGAAAGCCTGAGTAATGGTCTTGTTTAACCAGCCTCCATTTCCTAACAGTGGTCCAGGAAGACTTAAAGATCCATGTGTTGGGTAGTAAAGTGTTAGCATGGTCTTGATTCCAACTTTAAAGGCCTCAGTTATCATGCAACGATAAAATCTCAGGACTTCTCGGTTAACGGAGGACAAGTCGCCTAATGGCATAATCAAAGACCAATTAAGAGAAAACCTATAATTAGTGACTTTCATATTTTTCAGTAGGGATAGATGTTTTTTAATGGTGATGAAGTCAGTACATTGGGCTGCTCGAGTCTTTAGCTGTACTCCTTTGATTGCATGCAGGATGCCGTCACCTGTGATGTTCCACACATACAATTTACGATCCACAAACTGAGGAGATGATGGGACCAGCTCTGCCTGTGAAGAAAGTACAATTTAAAGGGAATTAAAGGGAAGTATTTAAATCAAGTTTTAATTCTAAACATATATTTTTACATTTTTGGTCCCTTTGTTTACTAGTTTGATGCTTTTGCTGCCTTTACACTAGTCACTAGAGAAAATACAATATAATGATGCTTCTTGTTTCCTGAAGCTCACTTGTTAGCTTTTTTGTATAGATGGAGACAGAATGAGCAAAGTCATTTCATTGGCCCAGATTCAGGTAGATTTGCCCATTACTTACACCTGAGCCGCTCAGCTGAATTTCTCTGCGCTGGAGCAATTTTGCCAAATTGCCACCTGATTCAGGAATCGTTTGTTCATTTAATTTGCTCCTGTTTAAGGCAAAGCTGAGGGCGCAAGGCCGTGCAAGTCAAAGTGGGTGTGCCCCTATGTAAATGAGGAATTTTCGGCTCAGCAGAGGTTTGCTAGCATAATTTCAGGGCAAATCCTGCTCAGCTGCTTGCACTGAGCAAATAAATAGGAGCAGACTTGCGCAGGTTCTTTGCTGAATTTCATCCTGCTTTTTCCTACCCCCCCCCCCCCCCCTGAGCAAGGAAATTCAGCCCTTTTGCAAGACATGGCACCTCCCAAAGGGACCAAAATAAGGAAGGCCAACTTTGTGGCTGCAGAGATGGACATCCTGATTGCTGCACTCCAGCAACATAAGGAAGTCCTATATGGTGCCCAGCGGGCAAACACCACCATTGCCCAAAGGAGGGCTATATATGAAGCCATTGCCCTGGACATCAATGCCCTGGGTAATGAAGTGCGTACCTGGGATGACATCCAGAAGAAATTAAATGATATGAGACATTTGGCCATCTTTTGCTAACTTGCCCCTGCTTTTAACAGGAGCAAGTTTGCCCAGGGAAAAAAGCTTGCACGCTTCCAGCGCAAGATGCGCATCACACGCGCATGTTTCTGAATCATCGGCAGTACCTAATTTGCATATTCGCTGAGGGAATTCCATGAAGGCGCAACTTACACCCCGTGCAAAATTGCACGAAAATTGCGCAGGAACAGCTAGGCTGCGTGCGCGGGAAAATGGCCGCTTTTCAGGCTTAACTGGTTTACAGAATCAGCCGCAAATTTGCATAGGAGCAAATCAGTACTTGCGCGGCGCAAATCACACTTGTTCCCGCGCAAGTGCTTCTTGAATCTGGGCCATTATCTTTAAAGGGAATCTGTCACCCTGATTCTGGACCATTATCTACAGTAATACATGAGTAGTACTGCAGATATGGAGTCCAAATCACTATTTTATTTATTTTATTATTTTTCTATTGCCTCCTATTCCCCCGCTGTCAGCACATAGAGCTGCGCTAAAATACATTATTAGGACTACCATGCTTGCACACATAAGTCCTCTCTATTATGTTAAAACATCACAGCAGTCCTGACAGCGTATTTCAGTGCAGCTTTGAATGCTCACAGCAGGGAAACCGGAGGAAGTAAGAAAGTAATAAAATACACTACGTAAACAGATAAGACTCCTTTGCCACTCCCTGGTGTCTGGGGACGGGGGCGTATGCCACTTTGTGGAAACTATAATAATCCATGTCAATTCTCTGTTGATTCCCATGTATTTCAACTGTCATAAAGTATATGACAATATGACTTCAATATGGCTGCCAGCAGGAAAATATTTGATAATTTTTTTTAAAAAAATAGCTGCTTTAAAAAACGCATATGGGCAGATTTACTAATCCTTTTTAAAATGAAGACGGTGTAAGGCTACTTTCACACTAGCGTTCGGGCGGATCCGTTCTGAACGGATCCGCCCATAATAATGCAGACGGAGGCTCCGTTCAGAACGGATCCGTCTGCATTAAATTTGCTAAAAAAAGCTAAGTGTGAAAATAGCCTGGGACGGATCCGTCCAGACTTTCAATGTAAAGTCAATGGGGGACGGATCCGCTTGAAGATTGAGCCACATTGTGGCATCTTCAAACGGATCCGTCCCCATTGACTTACATTGTAAGTCTGGACGGATCCGCACGCCTCCGCACGGCCAGGCGGACACCCGAACGCTGCAAGCAGCGTTCAGCTGTCCGCCTGTCCGTGCGGAGGCGAGCGGAGCGGAGGCTGAACGCCGCCAGACTGATGCAGTCTGAGCGGATCCGCCTCCATTCAGACTGCATCAGGGCTGGACGGCTGCGTTCGGGTCCGCTCGTGAGCTCCTTCAAACGGAGCTCACGAACGGAAACCCGAACGCTAGTGTGAAAGCAGCCTAAAGTTAAACAGGCAGCTTGTGCTGTATAACACATTTGGTGCATGGTTGGACACTTCTGTCTAACTGCACCAACCATTGGTTTGTTTATTTGTTTAACATTGCTTCAAAATTTTGGTGTACATTGTCACATTTTAAGTTATACTTCTTTCTGCTAAGCCATGCCCCCTTATCAAGCTGGAAAACCGAAACAGGTAAGCTAGGCACGGTGGATTATTCTTTTTGGTGCATTTGCTACATACATTGGTCTTAAAGGTCATGCAACATTATGCACAAGAGACATGCCAAATTATGGTGCATTTTACAACAAGATCTAGCAATAATATTAGTAAATTTGCCCCATTATTCTATTTATCTACAAACTTATATATCTAATTAATGAAACTAAAATTAAATACACGAGACATACCTGTTTTGTTGGACATAAGCTATTAGCCCCCTAATTTTCCCGGATGTACTATTACATCACTGAGTGCAGTAAGTTAAAGGGCTTCTGTCACCCCACTAAACAGTTTTTTTTTTTTTGTTTACTTATAATCCCTATACTGCGATTTATGGCTACATAATCTAATTAATCATTTTGGTTCAGTAGATTGTGTTAAAAACGTGCTTTTAAAATATGCAAATTACCTTGCTACCAGCAAGTAGGGCGGCTACTTGCTGGTAGCAGCCGCATCCTCCGATCCTAAAGACGCCCCCTCCACATGTTGATTGACAGGGCTAGGGAACGGGATCGTTCTCTGCTGGCCCTGTTTGCATTCAAAATCTCGCGCCTGCGCCGTACCTGTCTTCAATCGGCGCAGGCGCACTGAGAAGGACGCTCGCTCGGCCGCTCCATCCTCAATGCGCCTGCGCCGGGTGTAGATGTGACATCATCGGCGCAGGCGCATTGAGGATGGAGCGGCCGAGCGAGCGGCCGCATCTCAGTGCGCCTGCGCCGACTGAATACCGTTACGGCACAGGCATGAGATCTTGATAGCAGACAGGGCCAGCAGAGGATGATCCCGTTCCCTGCCCCTCTCACTCAACATGCGGAGGGGGCGTCTTTAGGATCGGAGGATGCGGCTGCTACCAGCAAGTAGCCGCCCTACTTGCTGGTAGCAAGGTAATTTGCATATTATAAAAGCATGGTTTTTAACACAATCTACTGAACCAAAATGATTAATTAGATTATGTAGGCAAAAAAAATGTTTAGTGGGGTGACAGAAGCCCTTTAACACTTAGGGGTGTAATAGTACATCACAGTGATAGAGCTGGCTCTGGAGCTGGGCCGGCTACATCACTTGCAGTTGCCATCTACATAAGGCCTCATGCACACGGCCATTGCCGGCCGTGGCCCGCATTGCGGCCCGCAAACAGCCGGTCCGAAATATGCGGGCACTGGCCGTGTGTTCACCATCACTTGAATGGATCCGTAGTTTGGATCTGCAGTGCGGAACGAAGGCACAAAACCCCACGGAAGCACTACAGAGTACTTCAGTGGGGTTTCTATCCGTGCCTCCGATCCACAAAACAATAGAACTTTTTAAATGGGTCTGGATCCGTCACGGCAGCCGCATGGATGGGGACCGTACATTAGGGACCGCAAATTGCGGTCCCCAATGCAGGGAATGGCTGAACAACGGCCGTGTGCAAGAGGCCTTACAGAAGACACCCTGCTTTCACTGCTGGGATCAGAAATAACTGGCAGTTTAAACTGTCAGGTGCTGCAGTTAATAGCAACCGTGGCATCTGAATAGTTAGACAGAGTGAGGGTGCTGCCTTTCTCCTCTGATCGGCAAGCTCTGAATCCAACCACAGTGCGCCAATTAGTTGTCATGACAGCCAGGGGCCTGCCAAGTTCCAGCCACTATTACATCCTGCCTCTAACAGCATAGTACAAGCAATCTGATTACAGGTTCAAGTCCCCCAAGGAGACCATAAAACTATAAACAAAATTGACAATTTCACAAACTGTACATATATATATAACTAATTGGCATTGCCATGCCAGTAATGACCTGATCTACTATTCAATTATCTGATTATATACCCCACATGTTATACACTGAAAAAAAAAAACAATTCCTCCTCAAAAAATCTTGTACAAATGATCAAAAGTTTCCAGAATGGCATCCATATAACCTACAGCTCAGCCCCCCAAAAAATGAGCCCTTACACAGTTCCGTCAGCAGATAAATAGAAAACTAAAATAACAATAAAGAAGCAAAATAAAATAGTTATGGATAGCAACAAAAAACATAAATTTCCCTAATTGTACCTTCTCACGGAATAACGGAAACATGTCATTTTTACTGCACAGTGAATACTGTAAAAACTAAACTGTAAATGGTGGAATGACAGAAAGAGAATAAGTACTTATGGGGACAATAGTCTAGCTCTCAGAATATTTTTTTCTAGTTGTTACAGACCAATCAGTAATGGACAGACTCCTAATTGTAGACATCTGCAGTGTGTTCCTCGGATCTTTACAGAGCTCTATGGTTTATATAGTGTTAGTACTCTCTATATTCACCTTTAGCACAGAGTCTGTTATTCCCCAGGAGAAGTCACATGGGAACTGTCCACGGATCGCTAGTTCTGGGGCCTCTTCTGGAAAACCGTTCTGTTGGATGACTTGTTTAAAATATAATGCAGAAGATTTGGGGGCTATTGCTTTGCTCTTGTCGGTGAAATCTACGTAGAACAATCCACGTCTTATTTTGTAGCCTTCTTGCCATTCAAAGCTGTCCATCAAGGACCAGGCGGTGTAGCCAAAGACCTTTACGTCGTCATATTTAACAGCTGTCCACAAAAACAAATAAATAAATAAATTAGTCAAGAGCTAAGTAAAAAGGACCTGTCACCTCTCATGATATGTCTAACTAAAAATCTGTCTTCTCTTAGAACTCCGCACTGTGGAATTCCTCCATTATTCTTCCTGAAAATATATAGATATACTGGCTTTTGAGTGTTACCAGTTGAGGGTGTGTCCCGTCACACTCTGATATCCAATCAGTGCTGGCAGTTTCAGACTGTATTGGGACACACCCTTTTGACAAGGAGAATGGTAACACACGGTTGTCAGTTTAGGCTAGGTCTACACGACGATATTTGTCGCGCAACATTTTGTTGCACCAATGTCGCGCGACAATTTTTATAATGGCAGTCTATGGTGTCGCACTGCAACATGCGACATGCTGCGACTGCAATGCGACAGTCGCAGAAAATCCATTCAAGATGGATTTTTCTGCGACTGTCGTGTCGCAGTTTCAACATGTCGCATGTTTCAGTGCGACACCATAGACTGCCATTATAAAAATTGTCGCGCGACATTGGTGCAACAAAATGTCGCGCGACAACTGTTGCGCCCTATCTGTCGCACGACTTTTTGTCGCGCGACAAATGTCGTCGTCTAGACCTAGCCTTAATCATAAATACTCAGGAGGAATAACAGAGGAACAGCACAAAATGTTCCCCAGAATGTTCCCCAGGTCCTCATTAATAATAAACGTATTCACATTGCATTTACATAGACAACAAGTTAGGGTACTTTCCCACTAGTGTTTTTGTTTTCCGGCATAGAGTTCCGTCACAGGGTCTCAATACCGGAAAAAAAACTGAGTTTTATCCTAATGCATTCTGAATGGAGAGCATTCCATTCAGGATGCATCAGTTCAGTCCCTATTACGTTTTTTGGATGGAGAAAATACTGCAGCATGCTGCAGTTTTCTCTCCGGCCAAAAATACTGAACACTTGCTGGAATGCCGGATCCGGCATGAATTTACATTGAAGTGCATTAGTGCCGGATCCAGCATTAAGTGTTCTGGCAAAACGGATCCAGCTTTGCGGTCTGCGCATGCGCAGACCTTTAAAAAAATAAAAAAAAAAATAATACTAGATCCATTTTTCCAGATGACACCGGGGAGACAGATCCGGTATTTCAATGCATTTGTCCGACAGATCCGTTGGACAAATGCCATCAGTTTGCGTCCGGATTTCCGGCAGGCAGTTACGGCAATGGAACTGCCTGCCGGAATCCTCTGCCGCATGTGTGAAAGTATCCTTACAATACAAAAGCTTAAAAAGGTTGTGCAGATTAGAAATAAAGACATACTTTCTCAGAAACAGCACCACTCTTATCTGTGGGGTATTGCAGCCTTGGGCCTCATGCACATGACCGTCTAATTTGTGTTCTGCAAATACAGATGCGGTCCAGGCACATCCCGAAATTTTCTCGGGACCCACTGTGAAAAACCCTCTTTTTGTCCGCAAAACAGGCAAGAATAGGACAGGTTCTATCATTTGCGGATGCGGACAGCTAAGTATTTGCTAAGTACCTTACATTCATTTATCTAGTGAGTATAGTATTAGTTTATATGTACTTTGTGTATGCAGAGTGCTGTTGCACTGTGTTTGATTTTGGGTTTTCAGCCGTGGCCACCTGCATATTAGGATATGCTAACTAACTTAGATTTTTGTCTTTAGAGTTCGAAGGGCATAATATTTTTTAAAGGAGTACTCTACCTTTTGTTTAGTTATGGCCTATTCTCAGTATAATCTGGGGGAGAAGAGAAGCTCAGTTAACTCTGAGGTTCTGGCAATTTAGAAAATCAAAAGAAGAAATGTCCCAAGGACCTGTCATCTCGATATTATGTCATGGTGGATAAAGTTGTGGCAGGTTGTCTTTAAGTACGGACATTATAAAGGCTGTTAGGACAGCGGGTAGCTACTTACCCTGTAGGATATCATTGATAAACTTCTTCATGATGTAGACTGTTGTGGTGTCTTCAGTTTGGATGTTGCTATTTGAGAACCAACCATTTTCCATGATAAGAATTTGAGGATTGTTATATTCCATCTTGATCCAGTTTAACACCCCCCTTAAATGAATCAAGGCGCGAACCAACTTGTTGGAATCATTTGATCTCTTAAAGTTGTTGGGTCCAAAGGAGAATGCAAAAAAGTCTGCTGTCCCTTTAACAGAAGCTTTTTCTGACTCAGAAAACCTAGGAAGGTTGGAGCCATATTTTCTCTTCAAACTTTCTGGGTAGTCCCCATCAATATGAATAGGTTTTGCAAAGCGTCCAAGTACGGTATCCATGGACTCTTGACACATGTTAATGGTTGATGAGTCAATATGTCTTTTCTCAGGTTCTATCCAGTGGGAGCCCAATGTCACGGACAGGTATCCCTTTTGAGATGGACGGAAATGAGTGTCATAGGTATGCCAGACCAGAGCATGAGCCTACAATATAACAATATAGATGTGTTATTGAACCAGCAAATATGAACGGTATAGTATGCACTACATGTGGATGACAGACAGCGCCAGTTATGCAAAAGCTGTAGCCAGGCTTTCCTTTACCCAGCGCAAAGAATCAGTTTGCTACCATAGCCCTTTTTCTTAAAGGGGTTATTCCATGACTAATGTAAAAAAATGAAACTCAGAGATCATATAGTACATAGTAAGGAAAGTACCACTGCACACTCAGGGTTTTCATGCAAATAAGAAATCTATTTATTGTAACATATCCTCCAATTGGTATATAGACAAACAAAGAAAGAAATGCCTGCTCTTAATTGTGACTATAAATCTTGACGTTTCGGTGAAATCCAGACCTTGGTCACAAAAAGTCACAAAGAGGAGAGCTGATAATAGTACGAGGTCCCCCGTGGCACAGCGTATAGACGCTGCGGGGAAGGCTGGAGGCATCTCTTTCTAGAACCAGCCCTGAACCTCACATGGATCCAGAGATCTCCCCATTCATTCCTCTGCTAGATTTATATCAAGCTGACAGCTCAAGGGGAGTGTCTTTTCTGCTGCAGATAAGGGGGCGTGTCCATGCTCTGCCTATCACAGCTCAGGGGGCGTGTCCATGCTCTGCCTATCACAGCTCAGGAGGCAGCTGAAGGATGAAAGTGAGCATGTGCGGCCATCTCAGTGAGCCGGACAAAGAAATAAGAAACAAAACAAACAGCAGGTGGAGCTATACAGATGTGTTTTATTGAATAACTCGGCTAAAATTTAAATCACATGCAATTACAAAAGAATTCACATTTAGGTAGTGGTTTGAAAACTGCACAATATTTTTCATGGGACAACCCCTTTAATACCCTGGGCAAGGCAACGTTGCCTCTCAGTACTCCCTGTCACCCAGCATCTGGGGCACATGAAGTCTCCCTAGCTAAGAAACTGCTGTGAGCTAGACTCAATTTTGTAAGCTCTAATGCCAACGGGGCCTGTGTGATAGTCACCCAATGGCATATTCTTCCAACGTTTTTTTAAGTTTTTTCTCTTGAGTAGCCAGTTTTTTTTACGCTCCCAAAACATGCTTCTCTATCACTTATCTAAACTCACATAGGCAGATGGAGATTAAATGGTCAGTGTACTTTCAACATACTTTGCATAAATGAATAGTACAGGTCAATATAAGAAACTTTGTAATATATCTTATTAAAAAAAAAGCCTTTTTTCTTCCTCTAGCAGATCGCTACTTATCTCACCTCCCTTCTCATCCTCCCTCCTCCTTCCCTCCCTTCTCCATAGGCATCTTTGTGTGTGCCTCTGTGCTCTTCCTCACTCCTTCTCCCTCCCTCTTCATAGCCTTCTATTGCCAGCCTATATGAGTGCCTCTCTCCACTTCCTACCTCCTCCTCCAAGTATTTTGATTCTTGAGTGCTGACAGTCCAACTACTCTCTTAAGATGTATTCAGCAGAGAATTGTAGTTTAGTAGGGGGGAAAGGAGACATTTTTTTCTCTGATAATATATATTACAAAGTTTCTAATAGTCACCCATACTATTAATTTACACAAAGATTATTGAAAGTACACTGACTACTGAAGTTTGTGTTCATAGATTTCTATGGGTACTGTAATACAGATCCTTACAACACCTATACAGCTGTGCGTATATTATTTAGCTAATACAGGTAGCTACAGAGATGCATTGATGTATATCCACCAAAGATTGTAATTATGAGTCTAAAGAAATACAGAACTGAATACAACTGAATCGTTAAGCTGATAACATTTCATGGCGGTATGGTATTACGAGAAATCTGATGTTTTATTGCCTCGGGAAAAAACAATCTCAAGGCTTAACTAAGGAAGCAGATTACCTTCTGAGCTGGCAATTAGAAAGGGCTTACAGAAAACTGCATGATGCTTTAATGAATGGAAAAAACACCTGAATAACTTAATTTTGCATTGTTACATTACGTATTCTATAAAACTTGTGAGATTAACACTCACATGATTTAATAATGTAATATACTAGAGAAAAAACTATTCTTGAATGGGAGCTTATATCTTTTAAGAATGTATCCCTGTGACATGACTAGACGACTGTCCTCCATTATCTGTGCCTGAATTTACCCATATTTCCCCCAACCAATCTGCCCAAAAATAGTGGAAAAAGTGCCAGCCTATGTGCACTCTTGCAGTCCCAGAGCTTTTTCCCATAGTGTGCAAGCACATCCACCACTGCCTGATTGCAGGGTGGCTGTAACCATGGAAACGAGCAGGGTGTAATGTGAAGGAAAAATGAATGAAGTCAGCAAAGGAGGGAATATGGACAATCACAATACATTAGTAAGTGTCTTGTATTAACTTTCTCTACATGATATATGCCATTTGCTGAAGTGAGACAGCCCCTTTAAAGAGGACCTTTCATCTGTTTAACCCTAGTCTAATTAGGGTAATTAGGGTCTTACCTTATACAGCGGCCCCCACTGATGTCATCGCCCTTTTTTATTTTTGTTAAAGACCACCCCCTTGTTCGTCCGCTGTTGTCACTTGTTGATTTCGGCGCCTTATATTCTAATTAGCCAACTTGGTTATACTAGGCGGAGACTGGAGCGGTTCTCCTCTCCCTGGCTGTAAGAGGATCCAAACAGAGCGCACCGCTCATAGCCAGGGAGAAGAGAACCGCTCCAGTCTAGTATAACCAAGTCGGCTAATTAGAATATAAGGCGCCGAAATCAACAAGTGACAACAGCAAACAAACAAGGGGGGGTGGGGTCTTTAAAAAAAAAGTGCGATAACATTAGTGGAGGCCGTCCTATAAGGTAAGACCCTAATTAGACTAGATAAAAGGTCCTCTTTACGCACATGGCTGTATTACAGGTCATTACACAATGTGAATTATACCGAGCTTAAATACATCACCCATGGGTGTCTATAGCACTATACTATATGTCCACATGGCTCTAATTTCACGCACATAGATTCTTTTCTATAAAATTTCGATGGAACATCGTTCCATGTTTCTGTATAGGCTTGCGTCTAGGGGAGAATACCTTTGTAATACAGTGCTGTATTGATGACACACATGTGCTGACACATGGATGGTCTGTCTACGGTTCCATAGTGCGGAGCAGTTGTGGACTAGAGATACTCTGACATTTTATTTTATTTTTTAAATACAACAAATTGTAAAAATAAAAACGTACCGTAAATGCTTTATATAATTAGCTCTACTGACAACGGTGTGATCAATGTGTTTACCTTTCCTGAAGACCTCGGATCAATGATGAGTGCGGCTACAGTCTCTTGCTGTGTGACATTAGCAGGACGGCTGCCATTTTCCCTGCTGTAAATACATTCTTTGGTCCAGTGAGTTTGGTCCACTGACTAAATCCACTGACAAACTGAACATGTTCTCTGTGTGGAAGGATATATTTTTCATAACCAAAGGAATGTTGCCAGGCCTATAAGACTCCTTATGCCTACTAGGTGCTCTCCATAAGACTAAGGCCTGAATCCTGACTTAGGGCTCTCACCCAGTTAAGCCCATTCTTTCTGCTCTGTACTGATGAGGGGCAATAACCCTGAAAAAGCTGTCTTCAGATGAGGTACTGGCTTACTATTATCAAAATTATGCTTCAAGACCTGTTTACAATCTCGAGCATTGACTTATAGGATCGCTACCTTACATCTAGTGGCATCAGAGGTTCAGCTTTCTTTTCTTTTTGGGAGCTAATTTGTATATTTTTCCCCAGAAATGCAGGGAACCTAGGGTTGCCATATTTTCTTCAAGCCAAACCCGAACACTTTAGCACCTTGCGGCAATTCTTTGGGAAGGAAAGGAAGTCGGCTGTATGCTCCCTTGGCGGTGCCAGTCAGAGGGAAATCTCCCTCCGACCCGGAAGTTCCAATATCGGGGAAGGTATCAGGTACTTGCCCAAATACTCTGTATCGGCAGCGATATTAGTATCGGTATGGTAGTTCGGTACAGCTATAGTGCAAATCCATTTTATTGATAGTTATTGATAGTTGTCATTGAAACGACAAGCACATTTCTGGGCCTGATGAAGGGGACTCTGCACGGCCCCAAAAGCACTAGTCGATTGGACGACAACTATCAATAAAATGGATTTTGCACTAACATGAAATTTGGTGTCTGTATTGGACGATATATATTATTGCACTTAAAAGATGCCCCCACAAAACATGTCACTGGTTACCTGTGGCATTTTATTATGGGGGCATGTTTTATGTGCAATACTAACAAGTGCCGTGCCTGTCTGCCCCCCCCCCCCCCTCCAATTAACATTTTTTATTAAACACTTCAAATGTTTTAAATACCTTTTTTAGAAGTTCAGAGGTCCAGGTGTGTGGAGAAGGACGGCAGTCACGGCGTTGGTCACAGAGGTCGACTGACTCCCAGACGAAAAGAAGAAGAAACTGCTGGAGCAGCTCCACGCGCAGGTGCCGGAGAATTATTTCATTTCTCCCACGCTCCCTCTCTCTCTCTGATGTCACTTCCTTTCACTAGCAGAGAGAAGGAGAGGGAGGGAGTGTCTGAAGACAGCGCCGCCCTGCACTAGCATCGGGCTCAGCTGATCGCCGCACCGGCAGTGACAGGCTCAAGCTGATCATCCGCTGTTGACACCCTGGCCGCGGCCGCCACTGACTGACATGCCGGCTGCTCGCTCACGCTCACCGTCCGCCGCTCACCGCCAGCCGTCGGATGAGGCTAGCTGGCAAGTCTGCAGTTTGAAATTAATCCTGTGCCTGGGTCTGAAAAAGTCTTGTACCCGGGCACAGGATTACAAACCCGGACTGTCCGGTCATTCCCGTACGGGTGGCAACCCTAAGGGAACCATTGCCTGGCCTATTAGGATTAGATGCAGACCTATTCACTTCTTTGGGGCCCTTTCTTTCTTCTTCTGCAAAACAAACAAAACATGTCCTATACTTGTCAGTGAAAATCAGGATGTGTCCCCACTGAAGTCTATGGGTCCGCAAAAATGCAGAATGCAATCTGCATTTTTGCGAACATGCTGAACTGTCCGCAAAAACGGATCCGAATTTTTGCGGACAGTGTCTGGCCGTCTGAATGAGCCCTAAGGAGTATAGTAACCCCCAAATCCAATTGCCCTGAAAATCCCCTCTAACTCCCTTCCTTTCTCTGTCCGTCCCCCTCCCTTATTCTCTCCTCCCTCCCTCCCCCATCCCCAATTTCTTATCTCTAGAATTAAATATATTGCAATCTACCATGATAATTTTTCCTTAAGAAAAGACGTCATCATCCAACTTTTCTAGTGTCCTGAAAGGAAAATCTTCTTCTATATGCTGCAAAAGGATCGACCTGTTGGATTTCAACATGCTCGATTACATACCTCCCAACCTTTTGAAAGGTCAAAGAGGGACACTTCTGGTTCACTGTGTGAAAGATCCATTTTTCCTGCATATCTATACACCTGAAAAGGTTTCTCTTACGAAAGAGCACAAAAATAATCTGAATATAGAAATTCCTAAAAACCCAACTGTGTCAAATAATGAAATCATCTACAAGACGGGACCAAATATACAGAGAGGAACCAGGGAAACACATCCTGGGTCAATATTGTGAATGTAATAATGAAAATGTATGTCTCAGATGAAAAAGAGGAATCTCATAACAATAAGGCCTCTTTCACACGGGCGTTGCAGGAAAATGTGCGTGTGCGTTGCGGGAACACCCGCGATTTTTCCGCGTGAGTGCAAAACACTGTAATGCGTTTTGCACTCACGTGAGAAAAATCGCGCGTGTTTGGTACCCACAGAATGCATAGTACAATAGCGCTGGAGGGGTTATAATAAAAATAATAATAATTTAACTCACCTTAGTCCACTTGCTCGCGTAGCCGGCATCTCCTTCTGTCTTCATCTTAGCTTTTTGTAGCAACAGGACCTGTGGTGACGTCACTCCGGTCATCATATGATCCATCACCATGGTAAAAGATCATGTAATGGATCATGTGATGACTGTCACCAAAGGTCCTTGTTGCTACACAAAGCTAAAATCAAGACAGAAGGAGATGCCGGCTACGCGAGCAAGTGGATTAAGGTGAGTTACATTAAAAAAATAATAATAATTTTAACCCCTCCAGCGCTATTGTACTATGCATTCTGTATTAAGAATGCTATTATTTTCCCTGATAACCATGTTATCAGGGAAAATAATAATGATCGGGTCCCCATCCCGATCGTCTCCTAGCAACCGTGCGTGAAAATCGCACCGCATCCGCACTTGCTTGCGGATGCTTGCGATTTTCACGCAACCCCATTCACTTCTATGGGGCCTGCGTTGCGTGAAAAACGCACAAAGAGGAGCATGCTGCGATTTTCACGCAACGCACAAGTGATGCGTGAAAATCACCGCTCATGTGAACAGCCCCATGGAAATGAATGGGTCCGGATTCAGTGTGGGTGCAATGCGTTCACTTCACGCATTGCACCTGCGCAGAATACTCGCTCGTGTGAAAGGGGCCTAAGGCTGGTTTCACACGGGCATTGCGGATTGGGGCCAGATGCGTTCAGAGTGCGTTCAGTGAAACTCGCACTATTTTGCAAGCAAGTTTTGTCTGCGATTGCGTTTAGTTGTTCAGTTTTTTCCGCGTGGGTGCAATGTGTTTTGATGCGTTTTTCACGCACGTGATAAAAAACTGAAGGTTTACAAACAACATCTCTTAGCAACCATCAGTGAAAAACGCATCGCAACCGCACTTGCTTGCAGATGCAATGCGTTTTTTCACGCAGCCCCATTCACTTCTGTGGGGGTCAGGGCTGCGTGAAAAACACAGAATATAGAACATGCTGCGATTTTCACGCAACGCAGAACTGATGCGTGAAAGACAACACTCATGTACACAGACTCATTGAAATGAATGGGTCAGGATTCAGTGCGGGTGCTATGCGTTCACGTCACGCATTGCACCCGCGCGGAAAACTCGTTCGTGTGAAAGGGACCTAAATGTAGGGGGCACATTACAAATGAAAAGGAGTGCAGTAACGGTTCAAATATGATACTGAGCCACAAGGGAACCATAATAATGTGCACATCTATGAAGTATAAAGTCAATATAGCAATTTTATTAGACTACATAGATATACAGCCCTTTTTCTTTTTTATTGTATACACTAAACCATGTGCTGGTAAGAATAAAACAAAACACAAACACAGCATCCACCAAAGTCCACAAATAAGGACATAATATGTATAGTCAGAGACAAAATGAATTACAATGTAATATCAAATAAAGAATCAATAATAAACAAATAATAATGTAGCATCAAATAACATGAAATGATACCTAAAAAATAATAATTAAGTATTAAAGCGAACCTTTCGCCAGGATTTCACTTAATAAACTATTACCAGTACCTTATAGATATCCTCATTGTGTTTCAATGCATTCTTGTGCCGCTTTCCTGGGATGTATATTTATGAAACAAACGACTTATAAAGTCCTCGTATCCAGCTCCTGAAGTCACGCTAGAAAGTCAAGGGGGTAGCCCTTCCCTCACTCCGGGCTGTAACTCCCCTGCCCTAACCCCGCCTCTAAGTAGTGTAACTGACACCCGGTTCAGTCGCCGGGACCGCGCTTGTACAGGCGGCGCATGCGCCCTCGGACTCGAGCGCGATCCTATAACTGAATCGCGCGTGAGGAAGAGAAGACAGGCAGGCATCGGGGAGGGCGCATGCGCGATTCAGTTACAGGATCGTGCTCGAGTCCGACGGCGCATGCGCCGCCTGTACAAGCGCGGTCCCGGCGACTGAGCTGGGTGTCAGTTACACTACTTAGAGGCGGGGTTAGGGCAGGGCGTTACAGCCCGGAGTGAGGGAAGGGCTAACCCCTTGACTTCAGGAGCGTGACTTCAGGAGCTGGAGACGAGGACTTTAAGTCGTTTTTTTCATGAATATCCATCCCAGGAAAGCGGCACAAGAATGCATTGAAACACAATGAGGATAATCTATAAGGTACTGGTAATAGTTTATTAAGTGAAATCCTGGTGAAAGGTTCGCTTTAAGGTAAAAAGTCCTGAGTCAATAGAACAACGCCCCACGCGTATTGCCGGTAAAGTCCAGCTTCCTCGGGGTAGTCTAATAAAATTGCTATATTGATTTTATACTTCATGGATGTGCACATTATTACGGTTCTCTGGGCCGTGTTGCTTTTTTTTGGGGGTGTTTCAGATAAAAAAAAGGGACATTTAAGGAACAAAGAGGGAGAGGGGGACTTGGGTCAAAAAGAGGGGCCGTCCCTCCAAAAGAAGGACACCTGGGAGGTCTGTGATTAGTTTGGTCTCAGGGAAGATAAGCTGTCTTCACAGGTATCTGGCAGCAACCTACTCCTCATTAAGAACACTTCAAGAAGGCTGAACAAGCATTTGGGTTACATAGTTCATGGAATTCCGGAAATCCAGAAATGTTCAGAATTTTCTCATTGCCTTGAAGGCTTGCTCCAGTCATACAGAGCTGTGAGGGAAAGGCCAGGCATCATAGCCCCCATTGCTCGCTGTCTAGTGATGGAGGGTACTGCCTTCTGGCAGCCGAGAACCTGGAGGGTATGCTGATCAGGGAAAAAAGAAATAGCAAAGAAAATGTGGCATCTTATCTCTATGGTCTGCTCTGGCAGAATGAACTTCAATAGGACACATGTTGTAAATTCTTACACCAGATCTGCACAGTTCTTTATCTCTGTTTTGTACCTGTTACTAATTACAGTGAAAAATACCCTCATCAGATAAGAAGGTCAGACTCTACAGCTACCAAACACATACCACACCTGGTCTGTATAAAAAGAACAAAGCCCCATGAATGGTCATGCATGACGTGCAGCTGAACGTGGGCGTGTTCTGGATGGGAATAGTGCCAGTGCCAGACATCTCTGGTGGCAGCTTATCTTCCGTAAACGGGTTGTCCCAAAATAAATATTCTACACTTTTCAAACCAGTGCCTGGAAATGAATACTTTTGTAATTGCATGTATAGCGCCACCTGGTGTTTGCTCTTTTTCCAATTTCTCTGTCCTGCTCACTGAGGTGGAACACATACTCAGTTTCATTCTTCAACTGCCACAAAGTGCAGTAGAAAGACCACACGTTGCCACGGACAACCAAATGCAGGAAAGTGTCACACAACAAACCATAGGCCGTGACACAATCTCCCGTATTCTTCATATGTCTGGGCTATGGGGTAGAGTGGCAGACGAAAGCCTTTTCTTACGAAGAAAAACATCCAAGCCAGGCTACATTTTGCAAAAACACATCTGAAGTCTCCCAAAAGCATGTGGGAAAAGGCGTTATGGTCTGATGAAACCAAAGATATGTTTGGCGCAAAAACAACACTGCACATCACCAAAAGAACACCATACCCACAGTGAAGCATGCTGGTGGCAGTATCATGCTTTGGGGCTGTTTTTCCTCAGCTGGAACTGGAGCCTTAGCTAAGCTAATGGGAATTATGAACAGCTCCAAATACCAGTCAATATTGGCACAAAACTTTCAGGCTTCTGCTAGAAAGCTGAACATGAAAAGGAACTTCATCTTTCAGCATGACAACAACCCAAAGCATACATCAAAATCAACAAAGGAATGGCTTCACCAGAAGAAGATTAAAGTTTTGGAATGGCCCAGCCAGAGCCCAGACCTGAACCCGATTGAAAAGGAGGAAAAAGTTCTGAAATTATTTAACTTTGTCTCATTTTTTTACATCACAGAAACCTGACATTTTAACAGGGGTGTGTAGACTTTTTATATCCACTGTACATGGTTATGAGCTGGCCATACAGATCTGATCTGAATTATCATATCACCCAAATAAAGATAAAACTCTAACCTCTCTCATCCTTCTTTTTGAGGACTGTCTGACACACAGTTGATGAATCCTAT
This sequence comes from Bufo gargarizans, assembly GCF_014858855.1. Taxonomy (NCBI): domain Eukaryota; kingdom Metazoa; phylum Chordata; class Amphibia; order Anura; family Bufonidae; genus Bufo; species Bufo gargarizans. The sequence continues at coordinate 129,210,492 of NC_058080.1, read as the reverse complement.
TGAAAATATGTGTATCAGTATGACCGAAACCTAACGTCTATGGCCATATTTAAACCAATTAACTTAAAGAGGTTGTCCCACAAAACATATTCTACATTTTTCAAACCAGCAACTGGATCTGAATTCTTTTCTAATTGTATGTAATTAAAAATGTATTATAGCTACTGAGTTATTCACTGAAATCTATCTGTATAGCGCCACCTGCTGTTTTCTTATTTTCTTATTTCTTTGTCCTGCTCACTGAGATGGCCGCACATGCTCAGTCTCATCCTTCAACTGCCTCCTGAGCTGTGATAGGCAGAGCATGGACACCCCCCCTTAGCTGCAGCAGAGAAGACACTCCCCTTGAGCTCTCAGATTGATATAAATCTAGCACAGCAATGAATGAGGAGATCTCTGGATCCATGTGAAGTGCAGGGCTGGTTCTAGCTTTGCTAGAAAGAGATAGTCATGAACTATATGATGTCTGATATTCACATTTTACATTAGTCAGTGGGAGAAACCCTTTCAGTGGGGTATTCCCATCACAGACAATGGGGGCATATCGCTAGGATATGCCCCTATTGTCTGATAGGTGCGAGTCCCACCTCTGGGACCCGCACCTACAATGAGAACGGAGCGGTGAAATTAATGGAGGGCGCACTGCGCATGCGCAGCCGCCCCCTTACATTAATTTCTATGGGGCCACTATTTCCATCTGCCCCATAGAAATGAATGCCCTCCCATTCACTTCTATGGAAGCAGCGGGGAGCAGCGCTTGGTGGTGGACAGACCCAGGGCCGGCCTTTGGGGTGTGCGGGCTGTGCGGCCGCACAGGGCGCCATAGCAACAGGGGCGCCGGGCGGCCGACAGCTCGCAATGTAATATGGGGAGGCGAGGCGGCACTTATGTTTTCCCACGGGGCGGGCCCCCTCCATCTCCCCCTCCCCTGTATTCAGCAGGGGGCCCCCGGCGCCCGTTGCGGTTTAAAAAAAAACAAAAAACTTGCTTATATAAGTTCGGGCGGCTGGCGGCGCCCCTCATTCTGCGCCGCCTGAGTGGCTGAGGCTGAGCGCTTGCCGCTCTAAAGAATCCTGCCTGCGCTTGCTGTGTGCTGTTAATGTAGCGTGGCCGAGCTCTGTTCGATCCGCGGTACAGGAGCTTTTGTTTCCTGTACCCGGCCGGACTAACAGGAAGTGCTCACTTAGTGTGCACTTCCTGTCAGTCCGGCCGGGTACAGGAAACAAATGCTCCTGTACCGCGGATCGAACAGAGCTCGGCCACGCTACACTAGAGGTGGAGGTGGGAGTAGAATGAGTCTGAGAGTGAAAAGGGGGAGGGGGGGAGGAAATAATGAGAGTGATGGGGGGGGGGAATAATGAGAGTGATGGGGGGGGAAATAATGAGAGTGATGGGGGGGAGAATAATGATAGTGATGGGGGGGAGAGAATAATGAGAGTGATGGGGGGAGAGAATAATGAGAGTGATGGGGGGGAGAGAATAATGAGAGTGATGGGGGGGGGAGAATAATGAGAGTGATGGGGGGGAGAATAATGAGAGTGATGGGGGGGAGAATAATGAGAGTGATGGGGGGGAGAATAATGAGAGTGATGGGGGGGAGAATAATGAGAGTGATGGGGGGAGAATAATGAGAGTGATGGCGGGGGGGGAAATAATGAGAGTGATGGCGGGGGGAAATAATGAGAGTGATGGCGGGGGGAAATAATGAGAGTGATGGGGGGGGGGGAAATAATGAGAGTGATGGGGGGGGGGGAGAGAGAGTGACAATGGAGTCCCCAGATCCAGACTGCAGCCAGAGTCCAGATCATCTTATTGTCCTGGTGGTAAGTAGACAATGCAATATGTTTATTATTTAATTGTTTAGTTATTAATACTACATTGGAAACTAATTTTCTCAGCTGGACACCGGCCGACACTGCGCATGCGCTGGGAGCCTCACCAGCGGTTAGGGTAGGGAAAAAGCACTGGCCCGTACGTAAATTTTTCCCTTCCCTAACCGCTGGTGAGGCTCCCGGTGCATGCGCAGTGTTGGCCGGTGTTCAGCTGAAAACATCCATCCGATCACTGCGCCTGCGCATTGGCCCATAGTTTTTCCCTACCCTAACCGCCGGCGAGGCTCCTGGCGCATGCGCATTCTGCTGTGAAATTTCCCTAACCTGTCGTTGTGCGCCTGCGCGATGCTGCACACCTCCTCACGTCATGTCCGGTGCGACCGGAAGTGACGAGGGTAGGGAAATCTCACGAACTAGGGAAGTATAACATTACACCGGCCTTTGGGGTGTGAGGGCTGGTAACTACTTGGTTGGATAGTCAGCCAGCCTATGCCATGATGCCAGCAACAAGCAGTTTTTTTTTGGGGGGGGGGGCGCCACAAGATTAGCTCGCACAGGGCGCCTGAACACCTAAGGCCGGCCCTGGACAGACCCCAGTAAATCTGGGGTCCTCCAGCCACAGCTCTCCCCGCTCCGTTCTCGTTGTAGGTGCTGGTCCCACCTCTGGGACCCACACCTATCAGACAATAGGGGCATATCCAAGCGATATGCCCCCTTGTCTGTGATAGGAATACCCTTTTAATACAATCATTCACATTTCTGCAGAGAATCGGTCAGGATTCACAGACTCTCCATATATTCTAAAGGTGGCCAAACACATTAGAAGTAGCTACAAAAGTATTCAGATCCAGCTGCTGGTCTGAAAACATATAGAATATTTCTTTTGGGACAACCCCTTTAAACACAGCTAAATCAAGAAAGTGGGTTGTTGGATTGTGGTAAATATTGCCCCCGGAGCGGTGTGCATGGAGTCTGAACACCGCCATGTGGTTTCACAGTTATATATTACAGAGCACTAGGCATCCGGTGGGCAACCGTATGGTGCCTTGGTGCGTCACTGCTTTCCAGGATGCATATCTCTGTAATATCCCATACAATGGTACATGAAGGACAGTGTGGGCCCATAGTAGTCTATTAGGTCTATATAGCATAGGCCTTTATTATGACCATGTACATGAGCTCCTGATCCTGCCCTCTGCAGCCAAAGGACTAAGCTGCAGTGAGAATGTCACTCACAGAACAGGTGTGCACTCAAGGTTCACAGATAGCGGTTATATTGCTATCAGACTGCTTGTCATCTGTACACAGACTACATAAAACATGTATGGGCACTCCAGGAGGCTTTTAATCCAAAGTATATTCTGTGTCTTCTGCTTTACAAACCTTGTTCATAATGCAATAAGAATTCAAAAATAATGCAAGAAAATGGAAAGAGAATAATAAAATAATAAAAAAATATAAAAAAAATATAACTGTGGTGAACCCCCACATTCTTCTAGTAGTAGAAGTCCAATGGAATGCTGTCCAGGACACCAAATCTTCTAGTTGTACTGCTCAATATTCAACTTTAGAAATATATATATATATATATATATATATATATATATATATACACACACACACACTCACCTAAAGAATTATTAGGAACACCTGTTCTATTTCTCATTAATGCGATTATCTAGTCAACCAATCACATGGAAGTTGCTTCAATGCATGTAGGGTTGTGGTCCTGGTCAAGACAATCTCCTGAACGCCAAATTGAATGTCAGAATGGGAAAGAAAGGTGATTTAAGCAATTTTGAGTGTGGCATGGTTGTTGGTGCCAGACGGGCCGGTCTGAGTATTTCACAATCTGCTCAGTTACTGGGATTTTCACGCACAACCATTTCTAGGGCTTACAAAGAATGGTGTGAAAAGGGAAAAACATCCAGTATGCGGCAGTCCTGTGGGCGAAAATGCCTTGTTGATGCTAGAGGTCAGAGGAGAATGGGCCGACTGATTCAAGCTGATAGAAGAGCAACGTTGACTGAAATAACCACTCGTTACAACCGAGGTATGCAGAAAAGCATTTGTGAAGCCACAACACGCACAACCTTGAGGCGGATGGGCTACAACAGCAGAAGACCCCACCGGGTACCACTCATCTCCACTACAAATAGGAAAAAGAGGCTACAATTTGCACGAGCTCACCAAAATTGGACTGTTGAAGACTGGAAAAATGTTGCCTGGTCTGATGAGTCTCGATTTCTGTTGAGACATTCAAATGGTAGAGTCCGAATTTGGCGTAAACAGAATGAGAACATGTATCCATCATGCCTTGTTACCACTGTGCAGGCTGGTGGTGGTGGTGTAATGGTGTGGGGGATGTTTTCTGGGCACACTTTAGGCCCCTTAGTGCCAATTGGCCATCGTTTAAATGCCACGGGCTACCTGAGCATTGTTTCTGACCATGTCCATCCCTTCATGACCACCATGTACCCATCCTCTGATGGCTACTTCCAGCAGGATAATGCACCAGTTCACAAAGCTTGAATTATTTCAAATTGGTTTCTTGAGCATGACAATGAGTTCACTGTACTAAAATGGCCCCCACAGTCACCAGATCTCAACCCAATAGGGCATCTTTGGGATGTGGTAGAACGGGAGCTTCGTGCCCTGGATGTGCATCCCTCAAATCTCCATCAACTGCAAGATGCTATCCTATCAATATGGGCCAACATTTCTAAATAATGCTATCAGCACCTTGTTGAATCAATGCCACGTAGAATTAAGGCCGTTCTGAAGGCAAAAGGGGGTCCAACACCGTATTAGTATGGTGTTCCTAATAATTCTTTAGGTGAGTGTATATATAATATATATCTATATAGATCTATATATATATCTATATATATATATATATATATATATATATCTATATATATATATATATATATATATATATATGTATGTAGATATTTAGATGGATGGATAAAATTGATATATGTATACATACTGTGTGTGTGTGTGTATATATAGAGTGGATATAAAAATGTTAAAATGTCAGCTTTCTGTGCTGTAATAAAATAAGACAAAGATAAATCAATTCAGAACTTTTTCCACCCTTAAAGGGTTTCTACCACTTAGGCGTCACATATTTGGCTGTCAGACACTAGCGATCCGCTAGTGTCTGCTCTGGCCAACCATCCTAATATAATTGCTTTTGGGGCGGTGGTTTGGCTAAAAAAACTACTTTTATTAATATGCTAATGAGCCTCTAGGTGCTATGGGGGCGTCATTAGCACCTAGAGGCTCCGTCTACCTTTAGAAACTGCCGCCCCCAGCGCGTCCCTCCAGCCCGCCCATCTCCTCCTGAATGCGATCCTCGTATGTATTCTGCGCATGCGCAGTAAATGTCTGACAGCTTCCCTGCTCAGACATCTCCACTGCGCCTGTTCCTCGGAGCACTATGGCGTCATCGCGCAGGCGCAGTGGAGATGTCTGAGCAAGGAAGCGGTCAGACATTCACTGCGCATGCGCAGAATACATACGAGGATCGCATTCAGGAGGAGATGGGCGGGCTGGAGGGACGCGCTCGGCGGCGGCAGTTTCTGAAGGTAGACGGAGCCTCTAGGTGCTAATGACGCCCCCATAGCACCTAGAGGCTCATTAGCATATTAATAAAAGTAGTTTTTTTAGCCAAACCACCGCCCCAAAAGCAATTATATTAGGATGGTTGGCCAGAGCAGACACTAGCGGATCGCTAGTGTCTGACAGCCAAATATGTGACACCTAAGTGGTAGAAACCCTTTAATGTGACCTATAAACTGTACAACTCAATTGAAAAACAAACTGAAATCTTATTCAACCATATTATTTAATTTTCATATTTTTTGTTCCCTCTACCTAAAAGATTTCAGTTTGTTTTTCAATTGAGTTGTACAATTTATAGGTCACATTAAAAGGTGGAAAAAGTTCTGAAATTATTTATCTCATTTTTTTACATCACAGAAACCTGACATTTTAACAGGGGTGTGTAGACTTTTTATATCCACTGTATATATTGTAGGGATTTGCTCTGGTAGACAGGCTAGCGGACGCAGTATAGAGGCAACCACAAAGTCTTTAACTTAAACAGTTCAGTGTAGTTTTCACACATAAGGAAAAACAAAAAAGTAACGGTTTGCAGTCTTGGTATTTGATCACACCATAAAAAGTCCACGGAACAAAAGCCTTCACCTGGTCAGCAGTATATAATTCCACATGTGTTAATTCATAGTTTTGATGCCTTCAGTGTGAATCTACAATTTTCATAGTCATGAAAATAAAGAAAACTCTTTGAATGAGAAGGTGCGTCCAAACTTTTGGTCTGTACTGTATGTGCATCTGAATTTTTGTTATCATGTATTTTTGAGCCGTAGTGGTTTGGTTGAACCAACCTTTTTACTAGCGACCAATCATGACTTTTGCACTTGCACTTTTCAACATATACCGACAGCCCACCATCAGTCCTCTTGGTTTTTAAATATTATGTATTAAATGTATTGTGGCCTGTGTTAATTGTTTATTGTGGCTTGTGCTAATTATGTCTTTATGTGATTTTCAATAAAATTATGCTATTTTGTGATTACTTGATGGTTTTACATGTGTTTTTGTACTTAATTGACCCATTATCTTTGGTTGGTTTTCATGGGTTTGATATAGGCCAGTAAAGACCCGGCCTTGAACCTGGGGAGAAGCCACCCACCCAGCACTGTGGCTACTCCCAGTAATAGCCGGCCCGGATCAGCTTTACAGCCATACTAACAGCAAACAGTGTCAATCAGCACTAGCTGCCCCTGACCCTTGAAATTACAGGCTCTTACCTCACCGAGGCCAGGGACCTCGGTGATACATACCTTCCGTCAATGACGGCCCCTTGCAACTTCCTACTATATATATATATATATACATATATATACATATATATATATATATATGTATTGGTGATGTGTACAGTATAAGTGCTTGGAGTGTATATCTCACCCAGATACCTCAGCTGGGTGACATAACTGAAATCCAGAAAGCTGCAGTGGTTTCAGCAAAGTGTCGTTTGCTGAGACGGTTTTGTCTAGATGTTGTTCTAGGTTTGGTAGTGGGATCTGCCAGTCCACACCCTTCCACTACATGTATTGTCTTTTATCGGAGGTGATTACAGGTGAGGCCTGCTGCTGTAATCAAGGAGGGATAAAACAACTTCTGTGGATGACTTGGAGGGAGAGAGGAGAGCCTGAGAGGCTCTGTGTGGTCTCAGCCAGGAGGGCTGAGGGGCCACGAGGCTTTGTAAAGCTTGAAGTTCGGGGGGCCAGGCGACGCCTACGGAAAGAGGGTCGCACGATCAGAGTTGGGAGGACTTGTGGACCAGCTGGTGTGGTCACAGCCTGGAGGTTGCTGGACCATATATGGCTGAGGAAGCCGGATCTAATCCAATATGTGAACGAAGCTCTATAGGTGAGGTAGAGACAACACGTGTATTAGGTAGTGTTGAGCGCAAATATTCGAATCGCAAATTTTAATTGCGAATATCGCCACTTTAAGAATTTGCGAATATTTTGAATATAGTGCTATATATTCATATTCGCGAAAAGTGTTGAATATTCTAATTTGCTAATTTATAGTGAATATATTACATTGCCGATTTTCGCAATCAAGTAAACAATGACGAGATCACGAGTTCTCGAATTTGCTAATTTCTGGCAAATATTCGGCCAAAAATTCACGAATTATCGCGAATTCGAATATTGCTTATGCCACTCATCACTAGTATTAGGTAGAGCACAGACAGGCAGTTGTTTATTTTTGATGTTTACGTGTGTGATAGTGCTGAAGTGCCAAAATAAAGCACCTTTTGGACTTGATCCCCGTTGTCAGAGGAGAAGTCTGCGATTGCGACCCCTGAGACAGAGCGATCCATTACAATATATAATTTTTATTTTTTCAATATTGTACTATATTTTTAGTATGGTTAAAAGGGTCACAGTAGGGTAACCTCTGCCCATATATTTCTGTCTATTCCGGGTGCCACCCTATAGTCCCAATTTTGAAAGAAATTAAAGAGGGACAAATCAGGACACAGAGACATTTACATTTTTAAAGATATGCCAGGCCTCCAACTCTGCCCACTTTCTGTTGTGACCCACAAACAGTAAGGAGGAGCCTCCTCACAGTAATGATGCCCTCTCACAGTAATGATGAGTCCCTCACAGTAATGGTGCCTCCTCACAGTAATCGTGCCTCCTCACAGTAATGGTGCCTACTCACAGTAATGGTGCCTCCTCACAGTAATGGTGTCCCCTCACAGTAAAGATTCCCCCTCACAGTAATGGTGCCCCTCACAGTAAAGATCCCCCCTTACAGTAATGATGAGCCCCTCACAGTAATGGTGCCTCCTCACAGTAAAGATTCCCCCTCACAGTAATGAAGAGCCCCTCACAGTAATGGTGCCTCCTCACAGTAATAGTGTCCCCTCACAGTAATGGTGCCCCTCACAGTAAAGATTCCCCCTCACAGTAACGGTGCCCCTCACAGTAAAGATTCCCCCTCACAGTAATGGTGCCTCCTCACAGTAATGATGAGCCCCTCACAGTAATGGTGCCTCCTCACAGTAATGGTGTCCCCTCACAGTAATGGTGCCTCCTCACAGTATTGGTGCCCCCTCACAGTATTGGTGCCCCATCACAGTAATGGTGCCCCTCACAGTAATGGTGCCCCTCACAGTAATGGTGTCCCCTCACAGTATTGGTGCCTCCTCACAGTATTGGTGCCCCCTCACAGTATTGGTGCCCCCTCACAGTAATGGCGCCCCTCACAGTAAAGATTACTTAAGTTCCTGTTCACAGTAGTGCCATTGTGCCTCTATCCATGCCCCTTTAGCACCCCTCACCCAGTATAATGCACCCTTAAAGGCTATGTACACCTTTGGAGGCAATTTTTTTACTATTGCATTGTACTTATTTTGGGTTAAAAATAATTTATTCAATTAGTCTTTATTAACAATATGGAATCCTTTTCTGTGTACAAAGATAACATGCTCTACTAGCTGCCTGTGGATTTTCTCTCTTTTCTGTCATTTGGGGAGCTGCCGGGCTCCTTATCTCTGCTCTCCTAAACACTCAGTATAACTCAGTTCTTATCTTACTAATAAGAATGTGGCTTAAATAAGTGATTATGACCTCTCAGTAGCAGGGGCGTAACTACCGTAGCGGCAGACTATGCGACTGCTATGGGGCCCTGGGCAACAGGGGACCCAGTCTTAGTTGGGGTTATATCCTCTTCTACTCGGGGTGAACACTTGGTCAGGAACAACTTCTAGAAAATGAAGCAGTGGAAAAATGGCCGAAGGGTCATTGAAAAGGGTTTAGGCAGAAAGATGTCCTGTGTGGGGGGCCTGGTTTCATCCTTGCTATGGGGTCCTTCATTATCTATGTACACCACTGCTCAGTAGTTTAGAGAAAAGGGTTATTAGATGACCGGCAGAAAGTGAAAGTACCAGTCACACAGCTAGAAAAACAGTTAACCCTTTGTGACAGAATGGCTCAATATTTTTAGCTAAAAAGGAGTCAAATGCAATCATAAACAAAAATTGCCTCCGAAAGTGTACATAAGCCTTTGAGTGCTCCAACACAATATGATGCTCCCATAAGTGTACCCAACACAGTAGGAAGCCCCTTAGGTGTCCCCACACAGTATGATGACCCCTTAACTTCCCCTAGAGTATGCTGCACCTTTAGCCCATGTTCCAGGACAAACGGAGCAATGGATCTCTGCATCATGCCTGAACCGAACCGCCAACAGCAGGGGAATGGTGAAGAAGGGAGCTGATCGATGCAGTTACAGTTGAAATTAGGACATACATTGTGGCTAAAATTTGGGACTTTTTATATTAGATTCTAGAAAAAAAAACTCTCTGTATGAAATTGGAGTCACAGTGAGGGGCAGTGTGGCCCCATAAAAGTGTATGGGTGCTGTATTACAGATGTGAGCCGCAGACCTGACAGAAATACTAGCTGCTGTGCTCCAGTAATACTCCACTCATGTAGTAGTATTTAGCTTAGCAGAAAATCATTAAAATTTGAATGATAATAACTCATGATAATTGGGTAAATGTACTGTATGTGGTGCCTGAAATATTGTACTGAAAATGCCTAATCATTGCTTGTAAAATCGTCTATGTGAATTAATAAATTATAGTTTGTCGCTATTGAATTGTGGTAATGGAAAGGTATATTGTGTGATCTTTCAGCAATATAAAAACAGATGTGTCTACATATAGACATCAGGATAGCTCATTGGTATATGATCGGTGGGGGTCCGACACCCAGACCCCCCGCAGATCAGCTGTTTGAGAAGCCACCAGCGCTCACAGTTTCATTGAAGTGAATGGGGCTGAGCTGCAATGCCAAGCATAGCTGCTATACATCTACGACTCTCTGGTGAGCTGTGATAAGGCTGCAGCTGATCGGTGGGGGTCCTGGGTGTCGGACCCCACCAATCACATACTGATGACCTCAAACTAGAGTAAGTGGTCTATAGTGTAAGTGATGCTGAGTCTGATTATGTAATTTTTATCTTCATACTCACTTGCGTTTCGATGCTGTACTACCACAAACCAATGCATTGAGAGGACGCCTCTTTGAGTCCTCTCCATTATGTGTGGGAGCATGGGAGTCCTCTCGATGCAGTGTATTGCTAGCTTGTAGGAGCACAGTGTCAGAATGCGAGTGAGTATAAAGATAAAAACTGCACACTGGACTCAGCACCACTTCCATTATACACATATTACTCCATTGTGGGGGTGTTTTGGAGCTGACAGATTTCCTTTAAAGAGGTAAATGTGATTAAGTCATTAATCGCTTGAACAATTATCCAGTTGTCAAAATTCACCATAAGTGTAAAATACGGATCTGTTGCTTTCACCTTTTAAGTCAAAGAGATTACTTGAAATAATCAAGGGCAGATGACCTTTGATCAAAGTGATGTACAGCATTGCTTAACTGTGTTTCTATGGTAGGTGCATATATTATAATGGACAGACAATAAGTGACAGTGCACACTACATGTAAATGGTAATTTGTAACCTAGATCTACGAGTGCAGTAACTTGTCACTGCTAAAGGTTACTAACAAATTCACTGCTAAAGGGTTAATTCTTTACACTTTACTTTAAAAGCTGTTAAAATGTTTACTGAGATGATCTAGATACTATGTATCCCAAAAGGCTATGTATAGGTAGGAAATAGTAAACTGCCAGTTGTTAGTTACCGTTACCAGGTGGTGGACTGGTCCCATGATCTCCTGGTTTTTGTGTGCAGTACTGAAGACCATATCTCCAGAAGGATATTGATACTTTGGAGAGAGTTCAGAGAAGAGCTACTAAACTGGTACATGGATTGCAGGATAAAACTTACCAGGAAAGGTTAAAGGACCTTAAAATGTATAGCTTGGAAGAAAGACGAGACAGAGGGGATATGATAGAAACTTTTAAATACATAAAGGGAATCAACAAGGTAAAAGAGGAGAGAATATTTAAAAGAAGAAAAACTGCTACAAGAGGACATAGTTTTAAATTAGAGGGGCAAAGGTTTAAAAGTAATATCAGGAAGTATTACTTTACTGAGAGAGTAGTGGATGCATGGAATAGCCTTCCTGCAGAAGTGGTAGCTGCAAATACAGTGGAGGAGTTTAAGCATGCATGGGATAGGCATAAGGCCATCCTTCATATAAGATAGGGCCAGGGGCTATCCATAGTACTTAGTATATTGGGCAGACTAGATGGGCCAAATGGTTCTTATCTGCCGACACATTCTATGTTTCTGTGGTTAGTTAGTAGAGGGTCTGTTACTGCACAAGCAAGAGACGAGGCTTGTTTTGTATGTCCAGCTGAAAAGTAAGCCTTGACAGCAGTTATCTAGGAAAACACCATTCCTGAGAGTGGAAAACTGTCAGAAAATAAATTTTGCTAAGGATTATCTCCTGAGAGATGGAAATGCTGAATATATACAGGTGGCGGAGGACTGAGACAATAAGGTAAATGTACGTATATGGCAAAATACTTTACTGCATGTGGAAAGGGGTAATTGCCTCCGGCTCCCTCCACACTTCGGAGACAGACTGACCAACCAATCTAGGTCTGCATCCTGCAACTGGGCACTGCAGAAAGTATATTGATAGTAATTGATCATCTTTGGTTAATTTGGCAAGATTGCTAGAACCTCTAGAGTCTCAGGGAGGATTACAACTATCATTGCCACCTCCTACATGCAGCCTTTGGGAAAAACTTACTCTGCACAATATATGAGAACTGTGATTGCTGCTTGCATTCATACTGTAACGCCCATCATTTATTAAGTAAGGACACTCTATTTCTCCATCCAAATGGGTATGATCATTACCTTTACTATCCTCTAGCCCTCCACCTGCTCTTCTGCCTTGTACCCCACTGCTTATTTTAACATCAAGGGCTCCCCAGCCACAATCAGGCAGGAGAAGCCAAAAGTCCAGGGTGTGCTCAAAGGGAGCAAAGGTTGCACCCCTCCATTCACTACCTGCACAGCCCTGGAGAGTTCTGGATCTAGGCTTAGCCACCATGAGGACTACAACCACCACTCCCATCCAGCTCCACTGCCCACACAGGCCCCCCAGCGGGCCAGCACGGCACAAGAAGCATATCTGTATTTACTGTATATCTTTAAAGTGTAGTTTACTGAAGTTATATTTAAGATTGGAATCTTGTTTTCTGATTGGCTACTATCCTGTTCCAAGGCAGATTTTATATATAATTAATATGCAAAAAAAAAAATTACATTAAAAGATTGCAGCATGGTCTCCAAATTTATGAAGTAGAAACCCAGAAAATGGGGTGCATTTTGTTGCAAATCTACACCTACTCATAGGACTGTTAGTTGATGAAAGACTATACACTATATGTTTTTTTTTTTACCAAGGTTTGCTGCAAAGATAAATTCTATCTACCCAAAAATAACTTTGTATGCTATAGTGGTGAAGAATTATTTGCAAAGTAAACAGAAATAGTAGAAATAGTAATTGAACCCAGTGGCGTTATAGACCCAATTCAATAAAAGTAAAACATGAAGTGGATTTCCCCTTTAATTAAAGGGACTGTCCCACCAGTAAATATTCCTAATACACGGGTAATGACACATGACTTTTACATGCACTTACATGTATAATTGCATTGTTATAGTGCATTACAATACCCCCTTTTCTCATTGCTGCATATGTCTGTCTCTTCACCATGGCGCTTATATTCTATAACTAGGAAGATCAGGATGAACAGTTCTATAGGTCCTCTCCTGATAGTAACAAAGACAATCTTTTCACAGACCTACAGATGACTATAAGATGTTACAGTGGTCTTTATATGTAAGACGTGGAGTCAAGAGCTGGAGTAGGGAAGAGCTCTTGGAACATACTAAAACATTGAAAATAACCAGAGTGATGCTTATTAAACTACAACTCCCAGCAGTGCTACTTCACAACAGCTGGAGCGCCGCAGGTTACTGTGCAGTATATTGGATGGCCATCACACATTACTTAGAAGAAACTAGTTAGCGACATCAATAAAAAACAGCGTTATATCACCCGTTCTATTAGCTGAGACTGGTCAGCGCTGGCCTTTACAAAGCAAACATGGAATGAGTATCTGAAGTAAGCACACAAGATCCAAAAGTCAAGGCTACAACAGCTACAAACAGTAATAATTAATGGCATAGTATAAGAGCGAAGACAACACATGGACCTCAAACACGCATTTCCTTTAAAATAGTTGTCGCACTTTTCCCCTATCCAGCTGTCTGGGTTCAATCTCTGGGGCCCCCATGAGAACAGAGAACCCATGTTCCGCCATTTGAGTGAATGCCTCTATAGGACTTCCAAAGTTAGCCAAGGGATGAACTCGGCTTTCTCCACCAGTCCTGTAGAGTTGACTGGAACAGTAGCAGGCATGAGCTACTGACTCTCCCAAAGAGGGAACACAGGACCCCTGAATGGTTGGGGCCCAGTGGTTGGGCTTGGGCCAGTCATAAATTTATTTCCTATCCTGTGGATAGTGGATTCGTTTTTTTTGTGCAATAATTCTTTTAAAGGGAATTTCCAGGGACTAACATATTGCTGACCCATCCATAGGATAGATCATCAATATCAGATCAGTGGGGGTCCACACCTGGCACCCCCACCAATCTAGGGTTAGTGGTAGCTGTGGTTCTGGAACTAAACTGTGCATGGAGCCGAAAAAACCCTGCAGCTCCATACACTGGACCAGATTTGTTAATGTGTCTGTTCCAAAAATCTGCCTACAAAGTGGTGCAAATTGGCATAATATGGCAAATCAGTTTTTTTTTTTACGATATGCTCAACAAGGCGGTAAGGCTTATCTGAAAGAGACACTTACAATGCACCCTTCTGCGCTAAAATGTAACCAAAATTCTGGCGTAAAAATTCAGTCTCAAAGTAAGCCAACCAATAACACCGCGCCACAATGATTTTGCTACTGAGAGAAAAACATGTGATTTATACTAAAATGAGCGCCCTGATTCCAAATATGAACTCGGAATTTGCCTGACACGTGGAAATATTCCAATGGACATATCCAGACCTGTCCGGACGCACTCTGGCTGATGTCAGCAGTAAGTATATAAGGCAAGCTGGACAGATTTTGATAAAGTGATCTGTTCTAGTGCTATCAGTTTTGAAACTTAAGATGGATAAATGCAAATGTGTTAACGATCCAGACAATTTCTGCTACATATGTGGCAAATACACTACTTATGATCAGCGCAAGTCTGACAAAGCAAGTGCGTCTTGCTTACAAGTATTACTTTGACTGTAAAATTAGAGATCAAGATAAAAGCTGGGCACCTCATGTTTGTTGCACTGTGTGTTACTCTGGGCTAACAGTGGTTGAATGGTAAAAGAAAAGGAATGGCTTTTGCAATGCCTATGGTTTGGTGTGGGCAGAAAAATCACCATTCAGACTGTTACTTTTGCATGACCAAAATTGCCCGATATTCAAAGAGAAACAAGTAACAAATTGTGTATCCTGACTGAATCTGCTCCTAAACCAGTACCACACGATGTAGAGAACCCAGTGCCTGTCCCTCCCACAGCAGGAACGGCAATTGAAACAGACGGTTCTGATCCTGATGAAAAATATGTTGATTGTCACAATGTATTTCCTGATCCAGAACAACTGAAGGGTCAGCCGCACTTGCTGAGCCAATCAGATTTAGATGATCTGGTAAGAGATCTGTCATTATGTAAAGAAAAGTCAGAACTGCTAGCTTCTAGACTTCAGGAATGGAATTTGCTACAACGAGGCACCAAAAACTCACACTTTCATCATCGACACACCAAGTTAGCTGCATACTATGTCTGTTTCTGTACTGATGTAAATGGTCTTATGATGGAGTTAGATGGTACACATGTTCCCGATGAATGGACGCTATTCATAGACTCTAGCAAAACAAGTTGGAAAGCTGTCTTGTTGCACAAAGGTAACGAAAAACCATCTGTTCCATTGGCTCATGAGGTTGGAATGAAAGAGAGCCATGCTTCTATGGAGTTAATTTTGAAAATGATCAAATACTCAGAACATAAATTGAAAATTTGTGCTGACCTGAAAGTGGTAGCACTGCTGCTTGGTCTACAGTTAGGGTACACAAAGCATATGTGTTTCTTGTGCCTATGGAACAGTCATGATGACAACAATCATTACAAAATGAGACAGTGACCTCTCAGAGTCGAGCACACAGTTGGTCAGTACAATGTACAACACAAATCATTGGTCGATCTACTTCAAGTTTATCTTCCACCGCTTCACATTAAAGGGCTTCTGTCACCCCACTAAAGTCATTTTGGGGGGGGGGGGGGGCTAGTTAAATTCCTTATACTGCGATATATGAAAATATAATGGTGTTACTTACTTTCCTTCAGCAGTTTCTTCTAAAAACAAACTTTTATAATATGTAAATTAGGTCTGTACCAGCAAGTAGGGCGTCTACTTGCTGGTAGCCGCCGCAAAAAAATGCCCCCTCGTCCTGTTGATTGACAGGGCCAGCCGCGATCTCCTCCTCCGGTCGGCCCTGTCAGCATTTCAAAAATCGCGCGCCTGTGTTCATTCGGCGCAGGTGCTCTGAGATGAGGAGGCTCGCCTCCTCAGCACTCCCTCAGTGCGCCTGCGCCGATGACGTCTTCTCTTTCGGTGATGTCATCGGCGCAGGTGCACTTTGGGGGTGCTGAGGAGGCGAGCCTCCTCATCACAAAGCGCCTGCGCCGAATGAACACAGGCGCGTGAGAAATGCTGACAGGGCCGGCCGGAGGAGGAGATCGCGGCTGGCCCTGTCAATCAACAGGACAGGGGGCGGTTTTTTGCGGCGGCTACCAGCAAGTAGACGCCCTACTTGCTGGTAGAGACCTAATTTACATATTATAAAAGTTTGTTTTTAGAAGAAACTGCTGAAGGAAAGTAAGTAACACCATTATATTTTCATATATCGCAGTATAAGGAATTTAACTAGCCCCACCCAAAAAATGACTTTAGTGGGGTGACTGAAGCCCTTTAAACTTGATTTAATGAAAAATGTTGTAATTGCAATTGATTGTGATGGAAATGGTTTCCAGTATTTGAAGGAGAAGTTTAACACACTGAAAACTGATGGTAAAATAAAGGCTGGAATTTTTATTGGCCCCCGAAATCAACAAACTAATGCATGATGACACATTCAGAACAAAACTCAACCCTCTGGAACTTGCAGCTTGGGATGCATTTGTGCTAGTGGTGCAGAACGTCCTTGGGAACAGACGAGCTGCAAACTTTGCTGAATTAGTAACATGCTTACAGCATATGAACAACTTGGCTGCCGAATGTCATTGAAAGTGCATTTCTTACATTCCCATCTTGACTTTTTCCCACATAATTTGGGACACGTAAGTGACGAACACGGAGAGCGGTTCCATAAAGATATTTCTACAAAGGAGAACAGGTATCAAGGCCACTGGAATCCCAACATGATGGGGACTACTGCTGGTTTTTGCAACGGTAAAATATGACCGTTCGCAAAAGCAGATGCCTGAAGCTCTTTTAACAGTACTGGGCCTTGCTCAAGTAAGGCTACTTTCACACTAGCGTTCTGCTGTCCGCTCGTGAGCTCCGTTTGAAGGGCTTCACGAGCGGACCCGAACGCTTCCGTCCAGCCCTGATGCAGTCTGAATGGATGCGGATCCGCTCAGACTGCATCAGTCTGGCAGCGTTCAGCCTCCGCTCCGCTCGCCTCCGCACGGCCAGGCGGACACCCGAACGCTGCTTGCAGTGTTCAGCTGTCCGCCTGGCCGTGCGGAGGCGTGCGGATCCGTCCAGACTTACAATGTAAGTCAATGGGAACGGATCCGCTTGAAGATGACACCATATGGCTCAATCTTCAAGCGGATCTGTCCCCCATTGACTTTACATTGAAAGTCTGAACGGATCCGCTCAGGCTACTCTCGCACTTAGAAATTTTTCTAAGTTATTAATGCAGACGGATCCGTACTGAACGGAGCCTCCGTCTGCATTAATATGATCGGATCCGTTCGGAACGGATCCGATCAAGCACAAGTGTGAAAGTAGCCTAAGACTTTTAAACTGAAAAACTAGACTTTTTGAAATGTTGTTATTCTAATACATTTTCGTACACTGTTTACTGCACAAACTTTGATGTAGATCAGGTAATTGTTGGAGTAAAACTCGTTCTGTTCAAAATTATTCAATGCTTTCCAAGTGCTTCATTCATTTAGGTATACTTATGCATAGCAAAATTTCATGACATGTTACAATTCTGACTTCGGATATATGACAAATGTTTTTTGCCCAATAGCAAAGATTTTGTTGTTGTTGCGTGGTGTAATTAGTATACAGTCAGAGAAGTGTCTGCCCCTGCACCACATGTATCATCCATCCTGAGCCCCTGTGATAAATCTGCTGCAGGTCTGGACAAGCTCACACCATCTAGAAGATTAGTAAATCTGGCCCACTGTGTGCTGGCTGTTCTCACGTACTACGTACAAGTGAATGGGACCTCAGCTGCAGTTCCATAGAATGACCACTACAGATTGTACAGCGCTGTGCTTCGGCAGCTTCATGCACTGTTTACTACTGCTAACAGCTGATCAGCGGGGGTGCCGGACATCAGATCCCCACCGAGCTGATATCAGCCACCTATCCTAGCATAGGTCATCAGTATGTTAGCAATGAAAAAGCCCTTTAGCAACAGTCATTAGTCCTCCTTCACACATTGCAGTATTTTGATTCAGTATTTTGAAGCTACAATTGTGAATGGATGCAAAGAAGAGACAAATAAACGGTCAGTATTTTTGGTCAAAAAGATACTGTATTCTGTACACAGGGGAAATATAATGGAAAGATTTGGTTTTCTCTTATTTTTCTTTTGTGCCCCCATATATTTATGATACCTCCCATTTGTGGCTATACTCACCTGACTACAGGCACGGCTGGGAACACTGGGAGCATAGAGTCCTGCTGCCTGCATTGTAGAGCAAGTGCAAAATCAGCACCAAATCATGCAGATTTTGCTGTGATTTTGTATTTTTTTGGGGCGGAAATGCTGCAGATTTGCAACAGATTTCACTGTGAAATCCATCGCAGATATCTGCAAACATCAATTGACATGCTTTAGATTTAAAAATCCTTACTGCTTGTCCAGTTACGTGCGGATTCCGATGCAGACGCTCTGCAGTGCTGTTACTATAAATGCAGTGGATTTTCCGCACGCAGTCCTGCAACATTTACAAAACATAAATGGACAGGTGCAATCATATCCATATCTCGGAAGGACCCCAGAGCAATGGACATAATAGGAACCCGCCGAACATATACGTGAGAGGTCCTTTGGACCACTATTACATTACATCGGACTAATCAATCACTGGCCTGGCTCTTAAGCTTATTGCAGTAGGGGGAGCATACCCTTATGTCCGGTGAATATCTGGCAGTAAAAACCTCTAGGGCTCCATGAATTCTAAACTATATATTGGTTTTTAACTATTTATCTAATTGATTATGAATTGTGGGACCACAGATGGTTGAAATTATATACCAGGTTGAAGGATTGATTGATATACTTGGTCCTTTTGTTCTTGGTCTTGAAATGTCATGTTTTTGAAGGATTTACCTGTGTATAACCCTGTGGGCATAATAACTAGAAATAATGTTATTGGTATCTCTGTTTGGATTGTGTCTTTCTGAGATCTGGTATCCGCACTGTGATCATGTTTATCTGAGATTTATGTACTAGCAACTACCATATGTTTTTAACTCTTTCATTATTAATTCTTAGTTTTGATCTATCTTGTGTTGATGAATAATTACCCCATATTATTCCCCTGATGAACCGCTATGTGGGGAAACGCGTTGGGTATGTTTAGGGTAATGAGAGGGTGAGACAGGGCAGGTACGGGGCCATCAGGGTGTTCCTGTGGGTTGAGGTACTAGCCAGGGATCTTTTCCCAAGTGTACCCCTGTAGGTCTCCCCTATTGATTTGAGATTATGAGATGTGGATTTTTGCTTAATTGCAATTTTAGAGTATATTGAAGTAAAGTATTATTGAGATAGTTATTAAAAGTTAAGTTTTATTTCCTAGCTTTCTGTGACCCCATTGATAAACAGCAGGAATGAATATACTGTCTATAGGCTTCTATTTGCTATTTTCTTTGATTCGGACCGGCGCAGTCGCACTGACATGCTGAAAGCAGTTTAGCCACCTGCAGGACTGCAAAATATACTTGTCAGTGATAGACGATTCCGTGGAAGACTCTCCATAGTGTCCAGGCTGACAATGGATACAATAAGAACAGTGGACAAAATAAAGCATTCAATATTTCATCACTGACCAGCGGGACAAGTCACAAACTGAGCAATTCTGGCGCAGCCGCAGTATTCTAATGGTTGTGCCACGCTTTGACTATGCGGTGCTACATGGCATCAAGCTGACATACATACACTGCATACTCTTTTTTGGAAGTCTTATCATTTTTAATTTTTCTACATTCGTCTTGGGAAAAGTACAAAGTGGCATTTTTTTCAGTGATGAAATTGCCTTTTGGGAACGTCTGCTTTAAAAAAAAAAATAAATCTCGACGAGAATAAGCATATACAGAGTGGTAGGTAGTCTTTCCGTCACCTGGGGATAGTATGCCTCCTTAGCCCTGTATCTTAAGGGCTCACGCACATGGCCGTTGCCCGCCCATGCCCGTATTGTGGCCCGCAAACAGCTGGCCGGGTGCACACCATATCATGGATGCGGACCCATTCACTTGAATGGGTTCCCAATCTGGGAGATATGGTGCAGTGCAGAACAGAGGCACGGATCGGAAGCCCACGAAAGCACTACAGAGTGCTTCCATGGGCTTTCAGTCCGTGCCTCTGTTCCACTACTGCATGCACTACTTTTTTACGGTGCGGACCGTTGAATGTGGATTGCAGACCCCATTCAAGTGAATGGGTCCTGCGTCTACATACGGCAGCCCTACGGGCGGTGACTCTGCATTGCGGACTGAATTTTGCGGTCCGCAGCAGGGGGCCCAGCCGACACACGTTTGTCTGCATGAGCCCTAATAATGTGGCCAAAGGAAAGTGGCTTGTCAGGGTCCCCACTTGGGGAACAAGTGCTGCCAACCCTCTCGTAGCTACACACCTGAGTATACAGAAGGGCTCTGTTCACGTCTGTGTTCAGGCTCAGTTCAGATCCTCTGTCGAGTATTCTGTAATATTTGCTGAAAAATATTAGTGGTGCAGCATGCGCTATACACTATGTTGAAACCTAACACACCCCATTATGGGGGACAATGGGGTCTATCCGGCGACAAATCTGTCAGCTTGAATATCCCCTACGACAGAACAGAATGCAGATCTCAACCCTGACTTAAAATGATTTTTCCTATGGAAAACCATTTACATCATGAGAATAATCATGCATTGCCCACGTGCATTCTTCTCAGGCTTTAGTAAGCCAAATACTATCGAGAATTTGGAAGGATGAATAAGTGTTCCAACCAGGGGTGCGCATAGCCTTTCTGCTGCCTGAGGCAAAAACTGAAACGGTGCACCCCCTTCCCCAATGCCAATTTCTTAACCTAACCCCTTCCCTCCAGCTCATGGCCCTTCGGCTGACCCCCTCTCACCCCTACCTGGTGCTGCCTGAGGCGATTGCCTCACCTGGCCTCATTGGTGGTGCACCCCTGTCTCCAACCAATGAAGCAGATTTCCATTATTCTGAGCCGTAATTTTTTTCATTTTACAAACCACGGACAAAGCAATTATCTTTATGGATGGTAAACATGTTTGCATTGGCAGTAATTATTTATGGTCAGTTTTCGAAAGATTGTTGTTGGACAGATGCTCTCAATGTGCAGGATCATTTGCTTATCCATTAAAAATAATAGTGTTCAGAATGCAAATGATCTGGAAAAGCCAAATGTCACCCAAATTCTGTAAAAGATGACATAAACTTTGTTACTGTGTAATCTGATCTGATCATGTTAGAATATTAAACAAGCAGGTCTCCCTGGGCCAACTACGGTACATTTATCACGTCTGGGAGGGTGCATCTCCATAGAACCCTGGTAGATCGGCTCATGTATTATGGGTCAATGGATAGCACATCTATAAGTGTGAACACTGCCTAAAGAAATCCATTGTAATATCTGCCACATTTATGTAAACTCCTACTGGGGTTACTGGTAAACTATGATAGAAACGCACTTTTGTAATTGTCTTTCAGGCTGTCTTATTACATATTTCTCCATAACTATATGAACATACATTTTTTTCGCTTATTATTTGGAGGGGGATCGCCTTCACAGCCGCTGACACTCCGCCTGTACCTGATATACAGCTGTGCTGCCCAAACTCTTGTATTTTTCTATTTGAACATACAGGTATAATTAATTGATCATAGATGTCAAGATTTTTGAATGGCCAATTTTTTTTTTCATTTTGGATCAGTACAGTGCCCCATTACCTGGACTATGTTGGACATGCTTTTTCCATGTATTTGGTCAATCAATGCACTAGATAGCAACGCGTAATGACCAGATATGGAAGTCTACTAGTGTTTTGGATACAGTTTTAACTCAACACCCTATGAACTATACTTTGGATGCACTGACTCCATAGAGATCAGTCAAAAACATTCAGCTATTGCACACAGTGATTTACCTTGATGAGGTTATGTGCCACTTCAGACACAGCAGCATCGTCTCTTCTAATCCAAGGGGCATTTGTCCCTGTGCCATACCCATGCCAGGCGATCAGGTAAGGGTTGTGCATGGTAATCCAATATTTGACCCGATCTCCAAACTTTTGGAAGCAGAACGTGGCATAGTTATTAAACAGATGGATGACACTCTGATTTTCCCAGCCCCCATAATTTTCTTGTATGGTCACAGGTAGGTCCCAGTGGTAAAGGGTGATCACCGGTTGAATGCCATTCCTGATCAGCAAATTGATGGTGCTGTTGTAGTAGCGCACACCCTGCTCACTGGGGACACTATTTCCTTGTGGAAACAGTCTTGGCCAGGAAATTGAGAAATGGTAAAAATTCACCCCTAAAAAATCCAGAGCTGGCATCTCTTTGCTAGAGAAACTGTCTGAGATGTCTACAGGCTGGTCAATAGAAGGAATTCCTTTCCATGACTGTTGGGTCTTCATAAACTGGTCCCACACAGAAGGTCCCCTACTGGAGTGATCATCTTCTATCTGCAATGAAGAAGATCCTACACCCCAGAGAAAACCAGGAGGAAATGTCCCATAGGTGAAAAGTTGACTTTCATTTAAAGGGTTTACTTGACTCAGTCTTTCCCAGACTTGTATGCCATCTCCAGGACTTCCAATGACTTCTCTTGTCAAAACCAATAAAATCCAGTAGTAACCCTTCAGCCAAAAATGAGCCATCTTGTCCCCCCTGATCTCTTGGCTACTATAGGACTCTTTTCATGTGTAAGGATGGAGAGACTTCCATTCAGTTGCTGCAGAGAGAATGGAAGAGATCTGCTCCTTCTGCTGTCTTCTGCTCCCAGCGCAGGACTGTCTTATCTCAGCTTCTCTATAGAACTGGATTGTAAAAGTCCTGTCAATGATTAGCTTGAACTGTGAGCTGAGGAGGGGTCGCTGAAGGAGGGGGTGGTGTGTTCTTACACCAGCTAGTGAGAACTTCATTTGCATTTCTGGCAAAGATGTTACCTATCATTACACTGAGCTATGGTGATATATATATATATATATATATATATATATATATATATATATGTGATGTAGGTATTACTGTGTAACCCTCCAGGTGCCAAAAAACTATAGCTTGCAATTCAGGCTATACATACAAAACATGCATTATACATAGTACAACCACTACCAATGAATCCCTTTCATTCTCATATATCTCATATATCTGTGTATTCCTCTATTTCTTATATATCTCCTATATCTGTGTATTTCTCTCTTTCTTATATATCTCCTATATCTGTGTATTCCTCTCTTTCTTATATATCTCATATATCTGTGTATTCCTGTCTTTCTTATACATCTCCGATATCTGAGTATTCCTCTATTTCTTATATATCTCCTATATCTGGGTATTCCTCTCTTTCTTATATATATCTCTTTTCCAGACGTCACAATCACTAATGGCAGCCATTAAAGCTCACATTAGTTTTTGTCATCCAGCTTTCCTGGACTTCATAATGGCAAGTTACAGAGGTTTTGGGGTATTGGAAAAAAATGAAGTTAGGCTACCTGCACAGGAGGCGGATTTGTTTGCAGAAAATCCACACCAACCCGCAAAAACTGTTTTTGTTGCAGATGTTCTGTTTATGTTAACGACTCCATTGAAGTCTATGGTGAAAACCACTATGTCTTAGGCTAGGTCTACACGACGACATTTGTCGCGCGACATTTTGTTGCACTAATGTCGCGTGACAATTTTTATAATGGCAGTCTATGGTGTCGCACTGCAACATGCAACATGCTGCGACTGCGACGCAACAGTCGCAGAAAATCCATTCGAGATGGATTTTTCTGCGACTGTTGCGTCGCAGCATGTTGCATGTTGCAGTGCGACACCATAGACTGCCATTATAAAAATTGTTGGGTGACATTGGTGCAACAAAATAGTGCACAACTACACTGCAACATTTGTAGCGCGTCTTATTGTCGCGCGACAAATGTCGTCGTGTAGACCTAGCCTAAGGTGTGGAATCACACCAACAATGACATGCTGTGGATTTTAAAGGGAATCTGTCACCGGGATTTTGGGTATAGAGCTGAGGACATGGGTTGCTAGATGGCCGCTAGCACATCCTCAATACCCAGTCCCCATAGCTCTGTGTGCTTTTATTGTGTAAAAAAACGATTTGATACATGTGCAAATTAACCTGAGATGAGTCCTGTCCCTGACTCATCTCACATACAGGACTCATCTCAGGGTAATTTGCATATGTATCAAATCGTTTTTTTTTTACACAATAAAAGCACAGAGAGCTATAGGGACTGGGTATTGCGGATGTGCTAGAGGCCATCTAGCAACCCATGTCTTCAGCTCTATACACAAAATCCCGCTGACAAGTTCCCTTTAAAATCAATTTCCACACGAATATAGAGTATATATTGTACGCAAAGTGTACATTAGATTTTTCAGATCCCATTCACTTTGCTGGTGCTATTTTACTCTGCGGCGTTTCCACATGGAAAAACTCAGCATGGAAAAAAAAGCTGCATGTTTTCCATACTTAATCTTCAATGTATGCAGGTTACCTAAAGGCCCCCTTCACACGGGCGTCGCGGGCCGGATGCGTTCAGGGTGCATTGCGGGAAACCAGCGCGAGTAGGCACGCAATTGCAGTCAGTTTTGTCTGCGTTCCGATATTCAGTTTTTTCTGCGCGAATGCAATGCATTTTGCACGCGCGTGAGAAAAAACTGAATGTGGTACCCAGACCCGAATCCAGACTTCTTAATGGAAAATAATAGCGTTCTTTAATACAGAATGCTAAGTATAATGTAGATTGAGGGTTAAAAATAATAAAAACATAACTCACCTCATCCACTTGATCTTCTATCTTCATTCAGCAGGACCTGCGCTGATGTCACCAAAGGTCCTTTTGCAGGACCTGAAAGAAGAAGAAAGAAGACGATGCCGGCTGCGCGATCAAGAGGATGAGGTGAGTTTTTATTTTTTAACCTCTCAAGGCACATTTTACTATGCATTCTGTATTAAGAATGCTATTATTTTCCCTTATAACCATGTTAGAAGGGAAAATAATACAGTGAATAGATTTTAATGGGGTCCGGGGTTGCTCATCCCAATCATCTCCTAGCAACCATGTGTGAAAACTTGCTTGCAGATGCTTGCGATTTTCACGCAGCCCCAATCACTTCTATGAGGCCTGCGTTGCGTGAAAAACTAGGAAAATAGGGCATGCTGCGATTTTCACGCAACACACAAGTGATGCATGAAAATCACCGCTCATGTGCACAGCCCCATAGAAATGAACAGGTTCCCGGATTCAGTGCGGGTGCAATGCGTTCACCTCACACATTGCACCTGCGTGGAATTCTCTCCCGTGTGAAAGGGGCCAAAGGGGTATTCTCATCTCAGACAATGGGGGCATATCGCTAGGATATTCCCCCATTGTCTTATAGGTGCAGTTTCCACTGCCGGGACCCGCACCTATATCATGAGTGGAGCCCCGAAAGTGGTGGAGGGCACACTGTGCATGCGCAGCTGTCTTTGATTCATTTCTATGGGGTCGCCGAAAAGAGCTGAGCGCAGGCTCGGTGGTGTCTGAACCGGAGTCCTCCAACCACTTTAAAGGGTTTGTACAAGAATAGGATTTTTTTGGGCAAATCCCCAACTTGGCCAGACCTGTAAAGGGAAGATTACTTACCTGCTTTCCGACGCAGACTTCCTGCTCCTTCTCCTCCAGGTTTGTGATGCTCTGCTGTGCTGGGCTCCCTCGATGTTAACATCCAGTTTAACATCACTGCAATCAATCACTGGCCGCAGTGGTGACCCGCGACAAATGGTCACACGATGTAAGGGAGCCGGTCACTGCTGCGGCCAGTGATTGGCTTCAGCAGTGTGAAACCGGATGTTTACAGCGAGGGAGCCCAGTGGAGCATTGCAGCCTGGGAGGAGAAGGAGTGGGGTGCCAGCACCGGGAAGTAGATAAGTCATCTTTCCATTACAGGTCCAGTGACCATTCTTACACAACCCTTTTATAAAATAAAAAGGTAACAATTACTCACTTGATAAATCCCCCACCGCTAAATTTCTGCTACATCAGAGGTCCCCGACAATCTTTATCAATTTTCCTCCAGCGGTGATGTGCCGCATACCCACGTGACCTCTGCAGCCAATCACTGGGCTCACAAGTCATATGCCCTAAATACTAGCATCAGTGTTAGGCCTCATGCACACGACAGTATTTTTTTGCGGTCCGCAAAAAGGGGTTCCGTTGTTCCGTGATCCGTGTCCGTTTTTGTTTCCGTGTGTCTTCCTTTATTTTTGGAGGATCTCCAGACATGAAGGAAAGTAAAAAAAAATCTAAGTCAAGTTTGCCATGCAAATGATAGGAAAAAACGGACGCAGACGACAATCTGGTGTGCCTCCGTGTTTTTTCACGGACCGTTGTCCGTGAAAAAAATAGGACAGGTCGTATTTTTTTCACGGACTGGAAACACGGATCGGACGCGGATGACAAACGGTGCATTAGCCGAGTTTTCCAAGGACCCATTGAAAGTCAATGGGTCCGCAGAAAATCACGGAAAACGCAACAACGGACACGGGACACAACAATAGTCGTGTGCATGAGGCCTTAAGGCTAGTGGCTGCAACAGTCTCATAGACAAAGATCAGCAGGGACCACCACAGTAGTGATGCAGGTGAGTATAGTATATATATATTTTTTTTTTTTCATTTTTAGGTTTTTTGTCAAATCCTGGAAAAGCCCCTAATTTTTGTGGGGGCAAATTAGTCATCACACAGCTCCCCTGAAATTATATTCAGAAATGACCCCGTACAGTGCCACATTAGAATAGCTCCATAACGTGGCATATGATGTAACATGCCAATCTGCTCAGCTCCTCCTGTTCTCTAACCTGCTGCCTGCAGATTGCACGCCATTTCATGGTGACAGGTTCACTTTAAGAAAATTTTTTAAAACCTGTCGGAACATTTTTGTGATTGATTTAAACTGGTTGCATCCAATTTATTTTGGAAGCATGGGCATGCGATGAGGGACGTTAGGACTGCTTGATACTGGTTGTATTGGAAATTCTCCCTGTTCCTATGGTCTTGGTGCGCTTAGGGTCTGTTTACATTGCGCTGAGAAATATTTCTTTTTGCAATGCAAAGTCATGGATGTTCCAAGTAATCAGAGGAGGCATCAGCCCTGGTAACACTTGCAAACACAAGGTGGCTTTTTTTTGTTTGTATAGTGTTTATTTCCATAGCTATCACCTGGAGTGTCACGTAGACTCCATACCTGTGATAGCACAAGTACACCACAAACCATGCTGTTATCATGGGGGATAAGACGTAAGATAATGGTACACTATATAATGCAGGGGGCTATTGACTTCTGTGCAGCACCATGGAGTATGCTGAAGCCTCCAAAAATAACAAAACAACAAAGTTATAATAAAAAGTAGTAGTATTAAGTATTATTACTGCATTGTCATTGGTAGTAGTAGATTGGCATTAATGACACAACATTTTTGCTACATGTTTAACTAGTTCAAGACCGTCCATTAATTCCCCCTTCCTGTGCAGATGCATTTTCCTCTTTTTAGTATCTTTGAAAGCCAGAACCTTTTTTTCGGCTCGGTTATATAAATAATTTTTTTGCCTTTTTCCCGGTGATACATAGGTCATTATTTTTATGTACATTTTTATTTTAGCATTTTTGTTTTTATTTTTTTATACCCAGAAAAATGTAAAAAAAGGGGGAAAATATTGTGTTTTTCACATTTTTTATTATGTCCCCTTTCTGTTACAGTCTTTTTGATATATAGTGTATATAGGGGATATTTAGTGTACTGTGGTGTAGTATGTGGTCGTTTTTTTTTTTTTTACATCAATATCAAGTCCTTGGGAGTCGGACTCTCTGTGCCACCTCTGAGCAGCTGTTTGAAGGGGCCTGGCACTCGCAGAAGTGTCTGCGCCTCTTCATTCTTTACTTGGTCTGTGTACCTGCACGATGTCGTGGCAGTGGAGGGTATTGTAGCTTCACCCCGGTGATGAGCGAAGTGAGCTTCGGATGCTACATCTGAAGTCGCTTCTCTCAAAACTTCTCCGTACAGCATTGAAATGTACAGCATCTGATCAGGCGAAGTCAGTTATTCGCGACTGGTACCTCGGAACCAAAGCCAAGTTTGGTTCCAAGTTTTAAAGTTGTTTTTCACTTTAAAAATCAAGTACTAAAGTTATTCAACGAAGTCTCAGACAGCTTCGAGTATAACTGAATTTGCGTCATCGGAGGCTGTACAGCATTAGGGCTCGTTTTCTAAAACGTATTTTGCGTTCCGTATACGGACCGTTTTCTGCATTCCGCATACGATCCGAATACGGAACTATTCATTTCATGGGGTCTGCAAAAGATGCGGAGAGTGCTGTCCACATCCGTTGCTCTGTTCCGTGGCCCCACAAAAATTATGAGTCCTGTCCTATTCTTGTCCGTTTTGCAGACAAGAATAGGAATTTTTATCATGGGCCTCCTGTTCTGTTCCGCACATTTGCGGACCGCAAAAAACTTGATGGTCGTGTGAACCATAAGACCTTAATCCGAAGTTTTGAGCGAACTGACTTTGGTTGTAGCATCCGAAGCTCGTTTCGCTCATCACGACATCACACAAGCACCGCAGCCATTCAAAAAATCTGATCAGCAAGAGTGCAGGGAGCGGACTACTACCAATCTGATATTGATAGCTTAGTCCTCCTGCACACAAACGCATTTGTTCCGTTCCGTGCATTGTTGCGGTCCCCAATGCACGGGCAACCTCTGTGCGGCGGCCGGGACGGATCCAGACCCATTCAACTTGAACAAGTTCTATAATTTTGTGGAACGGAACCCCACGGAACTCTGTAGTGCTTCTGTAGTGTTCCAATCCGTGCTTCCGTCCCGCATCTCCGGATTTGCTGACCCATTCAAGTCAATGGCTCCGCATCCGTGATGCGGAATGCACACGGAGCGGTGCCCGTGTAATGCGGCAACGGGACACCTAGTGTCGTGTGTAGGAGGCCTTAGCCTGAACCCAGAAAACCTCTGCTGTTTTTATGGCAGCAGTGGGCACCCTGACATACTGGACCCTTTGCAGCTGCACAGGTATGCCACACACCCGACTACACGTTCCAGTACATGGTGCTCATAGTGTCACAATGTCTTGACCCACATGGATTATCCAGTCCTAACCCGCGTAGGCTTCTGATAAGTGTTCAGTCCTGTACTCTGCACATGAGGCAGCTAAACAAATATTTGTTGCACAGCACGCTGGGGTGGAATAAGGGTCAACAAACAAAGGGTTAAAGCTGGGGTATTGGGAGCAGAGAGGATAGATAACATTACTCTGGTGCTCAGGTATTTTTATGAGGGAGGACCTGTGTGTTTTACAGTACATACACTGACAGTGGTATAGAGCACGCCATGGGTCTGGCAGGCATTTATGTTCATACATTCCAGTCCGATTTCTATGTCTAACTCTCATAAACATTGCAAGATTATAATGATCTGCTTTCTATCGGACGACTGCACTGCGACCTCAGCATGTATGTGTAAGTATATGTGCAAGTGCTCAGTAACCTATATACAGTCAGGTCCATAAATATTGGAACATCGACACAATTGTAAAATTTTTGGCTCTTTACACCACCACAAGGGATTTGAAATGAAACGAACAAGATGTGCTTTAGATAAAGTAGTGTTTGTGACGCACAGGAGTAACTATAACCAAAAAGAGGTGCGCTCAGTGAAAGTGGACTCACCCAGTCCACTCAAACAAAGAACGGAGTATAATAAATATAACGGGGCACTCTCAGGATATCTGCACCATTAAAATGTATTAACATAAAATCAATGAATTAAAGTGCAATAATGGCAATATATCACGAACGCGGAACAAAAATCTATCAATAAATAAAACCCAGATATCAATAAAATACTAAAAACTTCATATAGCAGCATACGCAATGAACTAATAGGATACAATATATCAAAAAAATCGAGATATAGACAGAATGGAAAAATCGATGAACAATGTGTGGTGGGTTATAATAAGTGCAAATCGCATGAATACTTCCAATGATAAAAATCTCGAATATGTTGGCATTAATATTCGTATTTTCCTAAAATAGACCTGTTTCAGTCAATGAGCAGCAGTGATCAAATATTCGAATGTCTCGATAAAATATGGACCAGACAGGCGTAGCGGTGTCCCACTAATATCATAGACCAGCGGCGTCCCGCTAATATCATAGACCAGCGGCGTCCCACTGGATTACTGGCAACAGATGTTTCGAATTCTGCCGGATAAAATCGAACGGTCTTACCATGTCATTTGTAGACTCACAGAATCGCTCTGCACAGTGGTCCTAAAGGTATGTAGACCAGTAGTATACGAGCGTTATTCGTCCTCGTTTCCCACGCTGGTGATTGTTTGGCACGTGCAGTCAGACCTTCACTGTTGAATCAGGTCTTGTGTGTTACTTATCAAACTGACCATTCGTGTGGCGGATGATTTTTCTGTGCGAACATCTGGTAAGTTATTCCGGCTTCTTAAGTGGTCCCAGACTTGGGGGTCCTGCCTCATCTAGACGCGTTTCGGGGGGTTTGAATGCCCCTTCCTCAGTAGCTCTAGCTACTGAGGTGTTAGAAACGCGTCTAGCTGAGGCAGGACCCCCAAGTCTGGGACCACTTAAGAATAGCACACTTGAAAGGAACTCTGGACCTTTTATCTGCTCATTGTAATTGGGATAATGAGGGAATAACACCCACCTGGCCATGGAACAGCTGAGAAGCCAATTGTCCCATTACTTTTAGTGGGAGGCACACTGTTGTAATTCCTGCACCGTTCACCTGATTTGGATGTAAATACCCTCAAATTAAAGCTGACAGTCTGCAGTTAAAGCACATCTTGTTCGTTTCATTTAAAATCCATTGTGGTGGTGTATAGAGGCAAAAATGTTAGAATTGTGTCAGTGTCCCAATATTTATGGACCTGACGGTATATGCAAGATGAGTTTCCATACAACTGGCTAAGGCTTCTTTCACATCTGCGTTTTTGCTGGATCTGTCATGAGTTCAGCAAAAACTTATGTAACGTAGACGGTATATAATACAACCGTCTGCACTCGTTCAGAATGGATCCGGTTGTATTATATCCCAAATAAACAAGACGGATCCGTCACTAAATCCATTGTAAGTCGTGTCCAAACAAAACTGATCCATTGACCACTGACTTAGGATACTTCCACATCAGCGTTTTCCTTTCCGCTATTGAGATTCGTCATAGGATCTCAAAAGCGGAAGAAAACGCTTTAGTTTTGTTCCCATTCATTGTCAATGGGGACAAAACTGAACGGAACGGAATGCACCAGAATGCATTACAGGATGATACCATAAGAATGCAATTTTCGGTTAAAGGGGATGTGCAGTGCTAGCATATTGATGATCTGTCCTCAGCATAGGCCGTCAATATTAGATTGGTGGGGGTCCGACCCCCAGCATTCCCGTCAGTGGCTCTACTATGTTGACCAGGTATAATCACATAGTATTCATTCGTTGATGTAAATTGTCCATAATGAGATATACATAGACCTACACCCACAATAGGACATTCTGCCTCAGTATGTATAAGTGGGGCACCTCTCATGGCAATTATACATATGTCCCATATACATAAATCATCCAAAATGTATACATTAAAATAAAAATGTAAAACATGACACGTGAGACTAGAGTGGAGATAAAGCAATGGCCATAGCCTGTTTATTAACTCATAAATACAACTAATAACCATAACATATTTTAGAGCCTAGTCATAAACTCAGACTCAAACCATAATAATAATAATAACTTCAGAGTCGATCCTATACACAGGATGGACTCTGTAAAACCACCCAGACAGGCCAATGACCATAATTATTTCAACGGGGGGTGGGCAGGGGCACACGGATCCAGGCTCCACGGGCTGGTGTAGACAAAAGGCAAGCCAGCCCACGGAGCCAGGACAATTATATTTTTAACAATTTTAACAACTACACCCCTCAAATTATTCAAAACTGATGTTACAAACTATGTTAACCCTTGAGGTGTTTCACAAGAATTAAAGAAAAATGGAGGTGAAATTTCAAAATTTCACTTTTTTGGTAGATTTTTTTCTTGCAACACAGCAATTGTTAACAGCAAAATAAACGTCAAAATATATTACTCTGATTCTGCAGTTTACAGAAATACCCCATATGTGGAGGTAAACTACTCTATGGGCACGTGGTCAGAAAGGAAGGAGCGCCATATGGATTTTGGGGGCAGATTTTGCTAGAATGGTTTTTAGGCGCCATTTTGTATTTGAAGAGACCCTGATGTACCCTTACAGTGGAAACCTTAAAAAATGTACCCCATTTTGGAAACTACACCCCTTAAAGAATATATTAAGGGGGGTACTGAGCACTTTGACCCCCTAAGCGTTTTACATAATTTGGAAACAGTTGGCTGTGAATATAAAAAAGTTTCATTTCTTCCACTAAAATGTTGCTTTAACCCCAAATTTTTCATTTTCACAAGGGGTAACAGGAGAAAAAGCACCCCATAATTTGTTACCCATTTTCTCCTGAATACTGCAATACTGCAACACCCCATGGTCGCTGACGCGTTTCGGGTATGTACCCTTAGTCGTAGCCTACGACTAAGGGTACATACCCGAAACGCGTCAGCGACCATGCCATGGATCCAGTGACTGTGTCGGTTTTATGAATCAATAAAGAAGAGCTAACCTCCATTGTCTCCAGATACCTTTTTTCCTATTTTGTTTGCTGCCTGCTACGGGAACACTCCCCCAGGGCCTCTGGAGCCGGGTTTATACACCACACCAGGAAGGTGAGCTGGATACAAAGTTTTCTCTACATATACCAACCTTAGAACTTCTATATGACACAAACCCCTTTTGTATAGCCGTCGGGTAGTCAGGCAATGAAACAATGCTGTCAGACAGAATGTAAAAATAATTACCGCCAGCCACCAATTTTAGTCTGTTCTACCCTGGTCGTATGTGTTATCTAACCTAATAACAATCCAAAAAAAGAAAAAAGTCCAGCTTCCAATAAAAAGCATTGCATTCTTTATTCTTCAAAAGTCATAAAATCCAAGTGTGACATTATACAGACAGGACAGTGTTATAGTCTACGCGTTTCAGATACCAAAATACGATCCTTACTCATGACATAGCTTAGACTCTAACACTGTCCTGTCTGTATAATGTCACACTTGGATTTTATGACTTTTGAAGAATAAAGAATGCAATGCTTTTTATTGGAAGCTGGACTTTTTTTTAACTTTTTTTTTATTCTGCCTGATCCGGGTTTATGGTCTGTGCCTCCATTAATCGGCACACAGGTGAGCGCAGCTACTTCTCCTCACTTTTGTTCAGCCTATTAACAATGTCACAAGATTTGTTCTTAATGATGCGTTAATTCTTTTCATCTCCGTGTTTCAAAAGCCATAACTTATTTTTCCTACATAAGGGTTTTTGGGGAAAGCTGTATTTTCTTAATGGAATGCATATAATGTATAACTTTTATTATACAACCCTAATTCCCAAAAAGTTGGGACACTGTGTAAAGTGTACATAAATGTAGATAAAAACAGAATGCATCGATCTACAAATCTCGCTATCAGATCGGTTGGGGTCCTACCACTGGGATCCCCACCCTACTGATCATGAGAACAGGGGCCCTGTACCCCCTGCAGACCCCTTGTTGCTCCCCTAAAATAACCGGAGCAGCAGGTCGCACATGCTCGCGGCTTCTCCATTCATTTCTATGGCAGTTCAGGAGATACAGCACTCGGCTATCTCCAGAACTCCCAAACAAATGAATGGAGCAGATGCGTGCATGTACGAGGCCATATACAGCCTTTGGGATACAAAGTGCATTAAGTACAGGTTAACCACTTTAGCAGTGAACCATCAGGTCACTGCAGATGCTGTAGTTGCCATGATCCTTAAAGGGACACTGACAGGCCCAATAACCATAATTAGCTGTACATATGCCATGCACAGGTCTTCTAATGTGCATTAAAAACATATAAGTATAACCCCTGTCCACATTATGAATACAGTAAACTCACGTTTTATAACCTGAACTAATCGCTGCTCTTTCTGCCCAAGGGGCGGGGTTTCAGCTTCTCTTGCGCCCAGCCAGCATCACCCAAACCGCCGTTTTGAAGCGCCGCCCAGCTCATCAATATTCACTTAGCTGGGCAGCTTCTGCTGTCCCCAACCTTCCGAGATCCGGGCAATGCCCAATAGAAAGCTATGGGTGCCAGGCGCATGCACAGAAGCTGGAAGCGAGTCTGATGCCCATAGCTTTCTATTAAGCATGCGCCGGATCTCGGAAGGTCGGGGACAGCAGAAGCCGCCCAGCGAAGTGAATATTGATGAGCTGGGCAGCGCTTCAAAACGGTGGTTGGGCTGATGCTGGCTGGGCGCAAGAGAAGCTGAAACCCCGCCCCTTGGGCAGAAAGAGCAGCGATTAGTTCAGGTTATAAAACGTGAGTTAACTGTATTCATAATGTGGACAGGGGGATACTTATATGTTTTTAATGCACATTAGAAGACCTGTACATGCATATGTACAGCTAATTATGGTTATTGGGCCTGTCAGTGTCCCTTTAACTTCTAAGGGGTTAAATGGATTGGAATAGAGCTAGTGAGACAAAAGTAGAAAGAACTCCAAAAGGTAAAATTTTGCTCTGAACATGAAGTCCCAAAACATTGCCTCTGCTCAGTCCTCAGATTCTAGCCTTATTTACAAGTCACTGCATCCTTCGGGTACCGGCGGTTTCAATTGTCTGATTGATTGATCTTGCACTGATGGTTTAAAAAAAAAATTGTGGGTGTTTTTGCCAATTTTTATGGGGGTTTTTAGCGGCATTTTATACTACGTTGTTTACCCAAAAGCCATGCCTTCAGATGTTAGCTGTAAATGTATGGGAATTTATTAAACTCAATGCAAACATGCATTTTGTTTGTTGCATTTTTCTTCTCTTGCAATTCTTTTTGTTTTTTGAAACTCATGGCATGACATCCATTATTATTTTTTTGCCCCTGCTTGAAAAAACACGTAAACAGAGACCAGCAGGGAACGAGGAAAGCCTCCACACAGAACGATATGGGACTGGTGAAAATGAATGAGGCTGGAAAACCTCATAACACATACAATTTTTGTGCAGTTTTCCTGTATTCATGTTTTGTTTTGTTTTTGCACAAGTTACCGTATTTGCTCTAGTTTTTTTGTGTGATAGCTCCAAACATTAAAGGGGTTCTGCAGTTTGTTTAAACTAATTATCTATCCTGTGGATAGATCATCAGCATCTGATCGGCGGGGGTCCGACACCCAGGAACTCCGCCGATCAGCTGTTTGAGAAGGCGCTGCCTGGGATATGTATGGCATAGTGATTTAAAAAAAAGTTACACCATTCACCATATGGGCCCATATTCTGACCCCCATAACTTTTTTATAGTTGTGTCTACGGAGATGTGTGGGGGCTTATTTTTTTCGCAGGCCGATTTAAATAGTACGAGCATTTTCACATGCGGCAATGCCCATTATGTTATTTTTTAAAATTGCTTACGTATTTTGATTTTGGGGAAAGGAATATTTTTCAAAACTTTTCTTTTTTACTTTTCTTTTTTTTTTTACTTTTTGTTAGGTTCCTAATTGGACCCCAACTTGCAGTCATCAGATTGCAATTTGTATAGAATGGAATTTGCTCCTTTATTTTAGACAGAATTAGCTATATTACAGTTCAGTGCTACTAGCTGCTCGCCTGAACTGTAATAGACAAGTAATGAGCCTGGAAGCCTAGTACAGGCTCTGACTCATGACTATGAATGAATGCGACCTCCTGGGTTTTAGCGCTCTCAGACACCATGGTCACATTTGATTACGGGCATTACATGTGTATGAAATAGCAGGCACCCACCGGCAATGGCGCTTGCTCCGCTCCGGAGCGGGCACCATGTTTAAAGACCCGACACCCGCCATACTTGTGAAGGCGTTAAATTACAGACAATGAGTGTTTTATCACCATACTACTACATTCGCTCTTCTCTGTCTACCATCCTATCTGTGCTCTACATTCTGCAAACGACTTATGACTGACATCCACCATAATCCGAGCCTCTCACTCCCGGCTTCAAGACTTCTCCCGAGCTGCACCAGTTCTCTGGAATGCCCTACCACAAGAAATCAGGTTAATATGCTTTAGGCGCTTCCTACAAACACATCTTTTTAGGGTGGCTTATCACATCACCTGATGCAACCCCTCTCCATATACAGACCATCTATCATTTCCTGAACCTGATCCTCCACCAAACTCTCCACCGCACCCAGAAGCACTACCGATATCGGCTGCTGACCGGCTCATGCAGCTTTATATCTGCTCACCTATTCTCCCAAGATGGCTGGACCATCATACAAAACAAGCCCTTTTACCTTTTGTGTCACCCCTACCTCCGCATAGATTGTAAGCTCTTATCAGCAGGGTCCTCATTCCTCTTGTTGTAATTATTGACTTGTCTGTTGCTATGTTATTTATGACTGTTGTACATGAACCCGTGAACTGTAAAGTGCTGCAAAATATGTTGCCGGTTGCCGCCATATAAGTAAAGATTATTATTATTCTAGAGTCATGGCACAAACATTGGGTATAAGTTCATAAAATTATTAAAAAGATGTTGAAAAATAAGAAAATGGCCGACATGGATTGACAGTAGACTGACATCCGCCGTCACAACTAAGGGGCGTAAGATGTTTTCTATGGAATTATGTCTATATGAAATTGCAAAATGAATTTTCTAAATATGTCTTTTTTTATATGATTACCTAACCTCTGAAAATCTCCGACATGAAATGAAATTGAAAATGGTAAGAAGTAATAATGAATGAGAAGAGCATGGACAAATCCCTCACACCGAGGGAAATTACAAGTAATAACGGCAAATATGCTGTATGTTTCTACGTTACATTTTTTTCATGGTGGACCAAGTGTCGGACTGGGGTGCTTAGGGCCCACCAGTAAAATGTATTCTAAGGGACAACTGTAAAGCTACAAGCAAATACTACCTGCCACCACCACGGCAGGCAGCAGCAAGATGGTCGAGATGATTGATTATGCATCTATAATAAAAATAAATAAAAATAAAGTAAAGTTTATAATCTACCAGTGTTTTTTTTACATGGACATAGGCTGGTTGAAATTCTGTACCCTGCATGGTGTTATGTGCAAGGGATGAGGGACTGGGGTCCCACCTTTGTCAGGACCCACCGGGGGATTCACCTTTTCCCCTCTGGGCCATTCCGAGCCTGACTGCAGGGATTCCCATGTTCTGCGCTATGTTGCAAGGCCAGGGTAAAAACTGTTGTATATCTACTACGTCTTATCATCATAAACTTTCACTACATAAACTTTGTTCTTTGCATATCTCAGGTATTTTGAGCACTGAGAAGTGGCCGGGCAAAGATCACATATTTTCATTCTTATGAGGAACAATGTGCTCCTGGTATTCCAGACATCGGGAGTTAGTGGATGGGTGTGGAGATCACTGCCTTAAAGGGGACCTGTCACCTCTCCTGACATGTCTGTTTTAATAACTACTTGCATCACCTTTGTAATAATTCTATCATGTGCCATTCCTTTATTATTCCTACTAGAAGTCCTGATTGAATTGCTAGCAGATTGCAATGAAGTTTCTCCCAGGACCCCTGCCGATCAGCTGTTTGAAAAGGCAGCGGTGCTCACAGTAGCGCCACAGCCTTCTCTCAGCTTTTCCTAGGTGAAACAACAACATGTTCATCGGTCATGTTTCCTATGAGCAGCTCAGCCCCATAGCAGTGAATGGGGCTTAGTGCAATACTAAGCATATGCGCTATACAATGTACGGCGCAGTGCTTGGCAAGGGAGCGCTGCTGCCTTCTCAAACAGCTGATCGACAGGTGTCCTGGGTGTCGGACCCTCACCGATCTGATATTTATGGTGTAC
Organism: Bufo gargarizans; assembly: GCF_014858855.1. NCBI lineage: Eukaryota > Metazoa > Chordata > Amphibia > Anura > Bufonidae > Bufo > Bufo gargarizans. The sequence continues at coordinate 129,172,332 of NC_058080.1, read as the reverse complement.
CATGAGGATATGCTATCAACATAATGACACTAGAATATCCCTTTAAAGGGGTTGTTTCACCCCAAACATTGGGGGCAGCACGTATCGTCAGAATGGAGCCTGAAAAGTGAAGGAGGGCGCACCGTGCCTGTGTGGTCGCCCTACTATTCATTCCTATGGGAGTGCCGAAAAAAGCCAACTGCTGGCTCGGATATTTCCGTTAGCCCCATACAAGTGAATGGAGCGGTGTCCGCTAAGAAATAGCCACACGCGCCGCTCAGTTTGAGCCTGATAGAGACTTTACTGTAGTGAGAGGGACATTGCTAAAACACCTTTCACACTTGGACACGTTCCTGGCCAGTCATATCTTAATCCTGTATCCCTAAAAAGCTGGAAATTACAGCCATCATTGCAAGAGTAATATTGCCAGCCTTAGGGTCCATTCACACGTCCGCAATTCTATTCCGCATTTTGCGGAACGGAATTGCGGACCCATTCATTTCTACAGGGCCACACGATGTGCTGTCCGGATCCACACTTCCGGGTCTGCAATTCCATTCCCCCAAAAAGTAGAACACGTCCTATTCTTGTCCGCAATTGCGGACAAGTTTAGGCATTTTCTTTTATAGTGCCGGAGATCTGCGGTCCGCAAAATGCAGAACGCACATTGCCAGTGTCCGTGTTTTGCGGATCAGCAAAACACATACGGATGTGTGAATGGACCCTTAGAGAGAGACCTTGGAGAGATAGAGGGAAGGAGTACTACAATCCCCTTACTGGCCCATATCCTTCCTTCACTATCTGGGAACATTTGCACTGAGAATTGTTTGGAACTGTGTTTTGATACCGTTGGATGTATTATAACTCCCATTCTGCACTTCAGTTAATAAAGACGTTTATTTTTTACAACTGGCCTGGTTACTGACTCCAGCACCATTCGCCTGTCTTGCACCCGCAGCAAGGGCATCTCAAATACCATCAGGCAGGAGCCGCCCTATCCTGCCTAGTGAGCATCTGTATAAGAATTGCCATTGTGAATGATTATTGCATCCAGAGCCGCTGCCACTTCCATCCTCCACTCTTCCCATGTTTACGTAGGTTTCTATGGATAATCCGGTGTCCTCCCACACTAGAAATTAGATTGTGAGCCCCACATGGAACAGGGACTGATGTGAGCAATGACAATGTACAGCGCTGGAGAATATATAGTAAATGAATAAAATAAAAAGATGGATTATCAGGTCTATGGTATTCTATTCATCAAGCAGATCTGTTCAGCTACCGTAGTTATTGTTGCTCTCATAACTTTAAAGAAAGGCATCAATTATTCTAAAGTTGGGTACAATCTGTATGATTTGTACTGGGGTTATTGCAGCAAATATCTGCACTCAGATGTTCAGACATTGTGATATGTTCTCCTGGAGGTAAAGCACACAAAGCGTATAGATTTCTATTGTTACGCAGCAGGCATATTGTTTACTTTGTACTAATTATCTAATTCATTGATGACGCCAAATGCATTGCCTTCTGTCTCTGTTGACTTGCTCTGCCGGATAATTCCTTATGCTGATTTCCATTTGGTGACTTGTGAATTGATAAAGTCAGACTCCAATGTGACCCCCGCTACCTGCCACTAAATCCTCTGTCCTGTTCTATTGGATTAATAAGATAATTAGTTCCCAGTGTGAGAGGGAATCCTTCTAATAATTACATCAAGTTTTTATATTAAACACATTTTTTATTTAGGTTGTGTGTTTTTGTACTGTAGGTTTACCATGTATGCTTTGTGATTGTAATAAGTGGACCTTTAGGACCTATCCACATATCACTGCGGCCCACGATTACTAGAATAGGGGGTCTTTAGCCCCGAGCCCCTTACAGTGAGAGGAGCTTTACATGGAGTGGAGGTTGAGCATGCTTCCTGCAGATCGGTGGGGGTCCTATTGCTGTGACCTCCACCAATCGTGCGTGTGGCTGCTCTATTAATTTCCATGGGAGTTTTGGAGATAGCCAAGTACACGCAGGCACGACTAGCCACTCTGTTCATTACAGGGGGCTGCAGAGGGTACACAGGGCCCCCGTTCTTGTGTTTGGTAGGGGTCAGGTGGTAGGACCTCCACCGATCTAACCGTTATCCCCTATCCTGGAAATAGAGGATGACTTAATGTAACCAGAATACTCCTTTAATGGTGAAAGCAACTCACCTTCTCCTCCCTCCATCCCTTCCCTGCACAGCGATGTCTGGAAACAGCATGCCCACACCATTATAGCCCCCCGGCTTGAAGGGCATTTGTTATGACTGCATTTTACTCATTTTAGGTTTAATATATATATTTTTTTTATTCGGTCTTTGAGATACACGGTCAAAAAATCTCTCTCTTTGCAGACTGTCGGTTTCTGTTCTCTTTGAATCCTGTCATTGGACGGCTCATGTGTAACTGTTATCGCTGATCTCCTGACGTAATAAACACTTATTTAAGCCATATTTTTATACATTTCATAAGAATTGATTGTGTTCCCTGAAATGTCGAGCGGGATGGGATATGAAGACTCAGCATTCTCATTAGATGTGTCGATAAGACTGTGAGCATTTATCTATCTATCTAGTACAGGTACCCCAAAATGGTGGCATTCAAAAACTAGGCTGTAAGCGGCGTTAAAAAGTTATACTCTGGTTGTATCACTATGCACTTAAATAGGTTTATTCACAAACAACCATAAATACTTAGCAGTGGGAAATCAATAGGAAGCCCCTCCGACAACCACAATGGGGGTCCAGTGTTCCAGTTGCACATGTCTACTGCTGATCCATTTACTTGATGGGACTGTGAGAGATCTCCAGCAGTCCCATAAAGATGGATGGAGTGGCAGCAGATCTGTGTGGCCACTGCTCCATTCAAAACACTCGATCAATGGGTGTCCCAGCAGTTGGAAGCCTATTGATCAGACACTTATTGTCTATGCTGTGGAGGAGGGGATACTGTAAGTATTGTTGGGGAGAACCCCCCTTTACTATCTATAATGGCAGGGGTGGCAGTTCTGTGCAGCGTTTGCTACTGCAAGGAACTGGTCCAAAGTAAAAAAAAAAATGACTTTCTATCTATGGAGTTACTTACCCCCCACCCTTTAACTTGTAAGCGCTCAGACAGGCCCATCTTGTCTCAGTTTCTCGACAGTTATTAATCATTTTGTGCATTTCCCGCTGCTTTTCCTGACTGTGCAGCACTGTGGAATATGTTGGCGCTACACACATAAAAGTTTAGAATAAAATAGATAATCTAGCCTGACAACTACAATTTCATCCATCTCAGTCCCGGTCATTATTTACGCAGTTTGGGTTAGTCTTCGCCTCCTTTTCATTCCTCTTTTTAGCAATAAGACTATGACAAATCACCTCTCATGATTGTAGATGACCGCTTGGGATAATACATTGCTCTAGGACGTTAAGCACAGGGGTCTGGAGAATAGGTCTACTCTAGGGGTGGATATGCTCTGGAGCATGGCTAACGTGCCCTGTGGGGGGCATTCCATAATATAATACAGGCCTACAAATGTTCAGATATCTTTGCTCCGTTTTGTATAGTCATTTATGACAAGCCAAGGAAAAGGAATATTTCCCCTGATCATAATTATCATATGTGATAACATAATTTCATCATTATTTGTGTGATTTTTGCATTTTTTTTTATTTTGTTTCTGGTGTCTGATAATTTGTTATGTGAAATCTATGCAGTGCCCATACCTTACAATGAACAATAAAGTCCATGTAAACTTGTAAGGGGGTCAGGCCGTACCCAGGAGTTTTTTGGACAGTGAGTGTTTTACTTGGTTCTCTGCTTAAAGGATAACTGTCACACTTAGACCCTCAGGGGTCGAGTCGAGGGGGAACGCGTGGGAACGGCGTTCCTGCACTTTTTTCATGGCAGGAACGCCGTTCCCTTTTTTCATGGTCTGTGTGCGGCGGCAGGCAGTGTGCGGCGGCGGCGGGGCAGGCACTGAGATGAGCGCTTCCATTGTGGAAGCGAAGCGCTCATCTCCATGGTGATCTCCATGGGGTCTGTCTGGTATTACTGGCACATGATTGGGGGGGGGGGGGTCTGGTATAGTGGCACATGATTGGGGGGTCTGGTCTAGTATTACAATACTGCCACATGATTGGGTGGGTCTGGTATTACTGGCACATGATTGGGGGGGGGTCTGGACCGTCTGGTATTACTGGCACATGATTGGGGGGGTCTGGTATTATACTGGCACATGATTGGGGGGTCTGGTATTATACTGGCACATGATTGGGGGGGTCTGGTATTATACTGGCACATGATTGTGGGGGTCTGGTATTATACTGGCACATGATTGTGGGGGTCTGGTATTATACTGGCACATGATTGGGGGGTCTGGTATTATACTGGCACATGATTGGGGGGTCTGGTATTATACTGGCACATGATTGGGGGGTCTGGTATTATACTGGCACATGATTGGGGGGTCTGGTATTATACTGGCACATGACTGGGGGGTATGGTATTATACTGGCACATGATTGGGGGGGTCTGGTATTATACTGGCACATAATTGGGGGGTCTGGTATTATACTGGCACATGATTGGGGAATTTGGGGGGTCTGGTATTACTGGCACATGATTGGGGGGTCTGGTATTACTGGCACATGATTGGGGGGGTCTGGTATTATACTGGCACATGATTGGAGGGGTCTGGTATTACTGGCACATAATTGGAGGGGTCTGGTATTACTGGCTGATGAGAGGCACTGGGGGGCTAATGAGAGGCACTGGGGCTCTTATCTGAGGTCTGATTGGGGGTCATTCATATTGGGGTCTGAGCTGAGGTGTGATCTGAGGTCTTATTAACATTGGGGATCTTATTGGGGCTGTTAGCTGAGGTCTGATTAACATTCGGGGTCTGATTGGTGGTCTGACCTGAGGTGTAATGAAAAATATTACCCGGAGCCCAGCTGCCCAGAGCATTGATCCGGAGCAGCTTGGCGAAAAAAGTCCTCACAGTCCCACACTCCTTCTGCCCGGCCAAGCCTGTCAGCACCCCTGAGTCTTCAGAACTGTAAGTAAATTATATATAAGGGGAGTTTTTGTTTTGTTTTGATCACAATGTGTACATTTGGCTCAGTCCGCAGCGACACAAATTACAGCATGCTAGATTTTCTGTGCTTTTTTTTTTTTTCCGCTACACGTAGCTTTCAAAAGCCCATTCACATGTATTGTATTTTAAATATTCTTGTCCTATAATGGTGTGGGCATGCTGTTTCCAAAATGTATTGTATTTTAAATCGCTAGGATATGCCCCCATTGTCTGATAGGTGCGGGTCCCTATATATATTTGTTTATTTCATGTTAATTGCAGTGGATCTTTGGGGAGTTCCCACACTTTTTTTCCCAGGACTTGACCCCTGTAGACCCTAATTTCAATTTTCATATATGTAGTTACTAATAACATGATATTCCAGAATCAGTTACTATTAGGCTCCATTCAAACGTCCGCAAAATGGTTCCGCAATTTTGCGGAACGGGTGCGGACCCATTCATTCTCTATGGGGACGGAATGGATGCGGACAGCACACAGTGTGCTGTCCGCATCCGGAGAGCGCGGCCCCGATCTTCGGGTCCGCAGCTCCGCAAAAGATAGAACATGTCCTATTCTTGTCCGCAGCTTGCGGACAAGAATAGGCATTTCTATAGGGGTGCCGGGCGGGTGTGTTGCGGATCCGCAATTTGCGGGTCCGCAACACACCACGGACATGTGAATGGAGCCTTAGACTGATTTTCCCAATATTTAATAAGCCCTTAGCAACCAGTCTGCATAAAACTGCAATCTCACTATTCAGTTAAGATGGCCGCCACTGCCCTCACCCTGAGGCTAATCCCGCCTGCCCTCACTAGCCAGTAACAATAGCCCCCCAAAGGTGTCAGTAACCAGAGCCCTCCCCCTAAAGGGTTAATCTCTTGCAGCAAAAAAGGGTCCTCTTACGACATGTTGCTTTCACTTATACACTGAGCAGACGGCAGATCTCCCTTCCCTGGTCTGTGCTGCTTCAGTCCTGCATTGTCCCAGTCTGCTGAGTGAGGGAGCGTCTGCCAAGCGCAGGGACAGGGAGAAGTGCACACAGCCCAGGCACTGTTATCAGCTGCTGGGGAGGACCTGGCTTTAATCATTTACACACAGTCCCTGGCTGTCAGTAATTGACCTTGCAGGCTGCGTGCTTCTGCGTCCTCCGTCCTTCAACACATAGACGGACCCTGCATAGCAACCTGATTTTAAGCACAGGTAAAAGTAGGCAGTACAGGGAACAAAACTGGGGAATTAAGGGGTAATTGAATACACAGTGAAAAGTTTAAATAGGGCCACCAAGGTGATTTTAATCACCACAATCCAATACTCCAAAAAAAAAAAAAAATACGACCGTTATACTTTAAAGGGCTTCTTTCAGCCCACTAAACCGTTTTTTTTTTTTGTTTACTAATAATCCCTAATACTGCGAGCTCTGCATACATAAGTTAAATAATCATTTTGGTTCAGTAGAATTTGATAAAAAGCTATTTTTAAAATATTAAAATTACCTTGCTACCAGCAAGTAGGGCGGCTACTTGCTGGTTGCAGCCGCATCCTCCGATCCTAATGACGCCCCCTCCGCATTGTGATTGACAGGGCCAGGGAACGGGATCGTTCTCTGCTGGCCCTGCCTGTTTGCATTCAAAATCTGGTGCTTGCGCCGCGGCCGTACCTATCTTCAATCTGCGCAGGCGCACTGAGAGGCGGCCACTCGCTCGGCCGCTCCATCCTCAATGTGCCTGCGCCGATGACGTCACATCTACACCCGGCGCATTAAGAATGGAGCGGCCGAGCGAGCGCCGCCTCTCAGTGCGCCTGCGCAGATTGAAGATAGGTATGGCCGCGGCGCAGGCGCCAGATATTGAATTCAAACAGGCAGGGCCAGCAGAGAACGATTCTGTTCCCTGGCCCTGTCAATCACAATGCGGAGGGGGCGTCATTAGGATCAGAGGATGCGGCTGCTACCAGCAAGTAGCCGCCCTACTTGCTGGTAGCAAGGTAATTAGCATATTTTAAAAATAGCTTTTTATCAAATTCTACTGAACCAAAATGATTATTTAACTTATGTATAGGGAGCTCGCAGTATTAGGGATTATTAGTAAACAAAAAAAAACCGGTTTAGTGGGCTGACAGAAGCCCTGGATGGTGGAAGGAATCAGGCAGATGCAGTTGTAACTTGAACATCAGTCTTCATTGCACTCACATGAGGCAACAAGCTTGGTGGGTAAGGCTACTTTCACACCTGCGTTAGGTGCGGATCCGTCTGGTATCTGCACAGACAGATCCGCTCCTATAATGCAAACAATGGTATCCGTTCAGAACTGATCCGTTTGCATTATATTTCTGAAAAAAATCTAAGTCTAATTGTTAGTCAGACGGATCCGTCCTGACTTTACATTGAAAGTCAATGGGGGACGGATCCTTACATTGTAAGTCTGGACGGATTGGTTTGGCTCCGCACGGCCGGGCGGACACAGCGTTCGGGTGTCCGCCTGCTGAGCGGAGGACAGACGGTGCCAGACTGATGCATTCTGAGCGGATCCTTATCCACTCAGAATGCATTGGGGCTGTATGGATCCGTTCGGGGTCGCTTGTGAGAGCCTTCAAACGGTACTCACAAGCGGAGCCCTGAACGCAAGTGTGAAAGTAGCCTAAAGGGTTCTCGCAAGAGGAGATTGGCTTAAAGGGGTAATCCTGGAAAAGATAGGATAGGTCATAATTACCACATTGGTGGGGTCTGAGTCCCGGCACCCCAACTGGTCAGCTGCTGAAGCTCCTAAGCGCAGTGGAGCTCTGGTGAGTGCTGCAGGCTCCTGGATGCTTTCCAAGCATATTGCCATATATTGTATAGTGTGTGTGTGTGTATATATATATATATATATATATATATCTTACATATATATAAAAATTTGTTTCTGTCTGTCTAGATGTTCTTTATGTGCGACCAAACGACTGGACTGACCTTCACCAAATTTGGGTCTCAGCTCTCTAGGATGTACCGCTCCTGAGATATTCCCAAAAAATGCCCTGCATTAGCCAATAGAAGCCAACAAGCTTTCACTTAAATCCGAACTGCCATTTACAAGGTCACATGTCCCTTATTAGCCAATAGAAGCTCGCAGGTCCTACTCCAGGTTTCCTTAACAACTGATCACAGGTTTCAGCAGTTCGCAGGTCCTTAAATATTAAGTCATATGACGTATGACGGCACAACTACGCTGCTACATGCATGGGGGGCAGGGGCCACTAATAAACAGACAGGTGCTGTGGAGTACCATGTTAAAGGGGCGGGCACTGTGGAGGTCACTGTTAAAGGGGCAGGCACTGCGAAGATCACTGTTAAAGGGGCGGGCACTGTGGTGGTCACTGTTAAAGGGGCGGGCACTGTGGTGGTCACTGTTAAAGGGGCGGGCACCATAGCCTATCATAATAAAAATTGTTGTGCAACATTGCTGCGACAAAATGTTGCGCGACACATGTCATCATGTAGCCCTAGCCTTAAAGGGCCAGGGCGCTGTGGAGATCACTGTTAAGGGGGCAGGGGCCACTATTAAAGGGGCAGCTGCTGTGGAGGTCACTGTTAAAGGGACGGGTGCTGTGGAAATCTCTGTTAAGGAACCTTTAAAAGCACAAATCTACAACACTCCTTTGAAATACGTTACTTCATTAATTGCTGCAGTAGTGGCGTAATATACAAATTAACATGTATATGCAAAATGGAGTACATAGGGAAAACCAAAAGGGAGCTGCATAGGCGAACATCTGGGAGATATAGCGAACAAGAGAGATACAGTAGTCTCTAGGCATATACATGAAGCCCATAATGGGAATCCCAAATGCCTGAGTGCCATAGGGATCGAACTGGTAAAACAACCATTAAGAGGAGGTGATTGGGACCGCATACTGTTGCAGCGTGAGACCCGATGGATCTTTAGGCTGCGGACAGTATCACTAACTGGCTTGAACGAGCAACTTAATTTTAGTTGCTTCGTCTGAACATCCCAATCATGCCTCTAAATTGAGGTTCTACTCAATAATGAATTCCCAAGCAGGTGTCACTGACACTAGAACCTAAACGGATAAGTGAATTACCCTCCTTAATCACCTGTTATAATCTCATGGAAGCACGTGCTATCACTGTTATAGTATACGTGCCCGGACAGTACTGAGGTTATTGTGTCAGTATAAGTAACATTCTGTAGTGATATTTGTCTGTACCCATAATTTGGCTCGATTCTCCCAGGATCTGAGTTCTGAACTCCAGTTCTTTTATCCTTGTGTCACTTATTATTGATCAAAATGCCGTAAATGCCTTCTCTTTAGGTAAGGTCTATATCACTAGACCTATCAGCAATTGGTTGCTAGGGACGCGCCCGGCCTCTTGGCAACCAATTCTAGCTGACCGCCCTGTGAATACAGGACGACAGGACGCACTCACGTTATCTAGTTTGAGCGGCGTCCCACGCGATCACTGCCGAGCGGGACCAGAGCGCATGCGTGGCCAGGATGACTCGCGTGTTCGAGTACCTAGCCTTTGCGCATGCACATAGGCCCGAGCCATGTCATACGCATCGGATTAATGACACGGCACGCTGGACAGGTGAGAGCCGTACCTGGCATTTAAATACTGGCGGAAACAGAGAGCGGGGGCGATCTACTGCCCGTGGCTTATCTAAGGATGCCCGATTTAAGGTGGAGCATTATCTAGTACTCCATACAATAGTCCACCTACGACCAGTTGGTGGAATTACATTTGCCATCACTGGATCGTTAGAAGTCTTTAGAGTCCTACACATCTCCCCTGATGATGTTATCTTGCTGAAACGTGCATGTAGGGAGCGGGACTAGAATAGGGCCATACAGGGCCAGGCGACAGGGCAAGGTTCCGGACGGGGTCGCCCTTCTAAGGACGAGTGCCCTGTGGATAGGCTGCTACCCCCAATAGTATCAGGGCAAGCCATAGACCACTTTATAGGGCCAAACCAGGGCCACAGTTGTACCCCGCCGTCCCTACAGCAGGTGAACGTCTACTTAGGAGTCCATTATCGTGGCATCATTTGGACGCATTCTGCACCCTGGACGCAGACTACAGAGCGGTAGGAGTACGGGTTCCTCACGGGTGCCGCCGAGTACCCTCTGTAATTTATCTTTGGGTGCCGCCGTGCACGATTACCTGTCATACCGTCGCTCTGATTATAATTTGTTTGTATATATACTGTATATGTATTTTTTGGGCCTATTTCTCTTAAACTCTCAAGTAAAAGTTATGTTTTAATACAACTAAGAAATCACTAACCCTGTAGTTTATGATATTTGATAGATAGTGATCTATACCATAGGACCTAGTCCACAAACCTGTATAACCTATTCCTTAACAACTGATCACAGGTTTCAGCAGTTCGCAGGTCCTTAAATATTAAGTCATAAGACGTATGATGGCACAACTACACTGCTACGTGCATGGGGGGCAGGGGCCACTAATAAACAGACGGGTGCTGTGGAGTTCACTGTTAAAGGGGCGGGGACTGTGGAGGTCACTGTTAAAGGGGCAGGCACTGCGGAGATCACTGTTAAAGGGGCGGGCACTGTGGAAGCCACTGTTAAAGGGGCGGGTACTGTGGAGGTCACTGTTAAAGGGGCGGCCACTATGAAGTTCACTGTTAAAGGGGTGATCAATGTTAAAGGGGCGGGCACTGTGGAGGTCACTGTTAAAGGGGCGGGCTCCATAGCCTATCATAATAAAAATTGTTGTGCGACATTGCTGCGACAAAATGTTGCGAGACACATGTCGTCATGTAGCCCTAGCCTTAAAGGGGCAGGGCGCTGTGGAGATCACTGTTAAGGGGGCAGGGGCCACTATTAAAGGGGCAGCTGCTGTGGAACTCACTGTTAAAGGGGCGTTCACTGTGGATGTTACTGTTAAAGGAGCAGGCCACTGTGGAGGTCACTGTTAAAGGGACGGGTGCTGTGGAGATCTCTGTTAAGGGGGCAGGGAACAGTGGAGGACACAGATAAGGGGACGTCCCCTATACAGGGAGTGCAGAATTATTAGGCAAGTTGTATTTTTGAGGATTAATTTTATTATTGAACAACAACCATGTTCTCAATGAACCCAAAAAACTCATTAATATCAAAGCTGAATATTTTTGGAAGTAGTTTTTAGTTTGTTTTTAGTTTTAGCTATTTTAGGGGGATATCTGTGTGTGCAGGTGACTATTACTGTGCATAATTATTAGGTAACTTAACAAAAAACAAATATATACCCATTTCAATTATTTATTTTTACCAGTGAAACCAATATAACATCTCAACATTCACAAATATACATTTCTGACATTCAAAAACAAAACAAAAACAAATCAGTGACCAATATAGCCACCTTTCTTTGCAAGGACACTCAAAAGCCTGCCATCCATGGATTCTGTCAGTGTTTTGATCTGTTCACCATCAACATTGCGTGCAGCAGCAACCACAGCCTCCCAGACACTGTTCAGAGAGGTGTACTGTTTTCCCTCCTTGTAAATCTCACATTTGATGATGGACCACAGGTTCTCAATGGGGTTCAGATCAGGTGAACAAGGAGGCCATGTCATTAGATTTTCTTCTTTTATACCCTTTCTTGCCAGCCACGCTGTGGAGTACTTGGACGCGTGTGATGGAGCATTGTCCTGCATGAAAATCATGTTTTTCTTGAAGGATGCAGACTTCTTCCTGTACCACTGCTTGAAGAAGGTGTCTTCCAGAAACTGGCAGTAGGACTGGGAGTTGAGCTTGACTCCATCCTCAACCCGAAAAGGCCCCACAAGCTCATCTTTGATGATACCAGCCCAAACCAGTACTCCACCTCCACCTTGCTGGCGTCTGAGTCGGACTGGAGCTCTCTGCCCTTTACCAATCCAGCCACGGGCCCATCCATCTGGCCTATCAAGACTCACTCTCATTTCATCAGTCCATAAAACCTTAGAAAAATCAGTCTTGAGATATTTCTTGGCCCAGTCTTGACGTTTCAGCTTGTGTGTCTTGTTCAGTGGTGGTCGTCTTTCAGCCTTTCTTACCTTGGCCATGTCTCTGAGTATTGCACACCTTGTGCTTTTGGGCACTCCAGTGATGTTGCAGCTCTGAAATATGGCCAAACTGGTGGCAAGTGGCATCTTGGCAGCTGCACGCTTGACTTTTCTCAGTTCATGGGCAGTTATTTTGCGCCTTGGTTTTTCCACACGCTTCTTGCGACCCTGGTGCATTAGCCGAGTTTTTCATGGACCCATTGAAAGTCAATGGGTCCACAGAAAATCACGGAAAACGGAACAACGGACACAACAACGGTCGTGTGCATGAGGCCTTAGACTGAGAGCCCCATTGGAGACAGTGTGATGATAATGTCTATAAAGCTCTGCGGAATATGTCAGTGCTATATAAGTGCGTAAAATGAATAAATCTGCTAATCAGCGCAAGCAGCTTCTACAGTTTCATTGCCCACCATTCAGACACAGGTGGCACCTTCATTACCCACCCATGTCTCTGCCCTTCACCATTTCCAGGTGCTTAGCAGACAGAAAATTGATGTCCCAGCACCAATTACACGTCCTGCCATTGACAGCCAGCCACCGCCGCCTTCATTTACAGTGGTGTGACGGAGAAACCTGGACTACAACTGTACCGTCTTTAGTGACGAATTCAGGTTCTGTTTAGGATCTCATGACATTTGGGTTTGTGCATGAAGCCTCGTAGTGAGCTCTTCAATCCTGCCTGTTCTGTGTAACCACACACAGTGCCTCAACTACTGGTGTGATGATCTAGGGAGCCATTGCATACGACGGTTACCCCCAGTAGTGAAATGAGGGGCACTAACAGCTCAGCGATATGTGTAGGACATCCTGCATGTTATCTCTCATGGCAGGGCTTCCAGCTAGCATTTTTCAGCAGGATAATGCTTGCCCATAAACAGTAAGGCTGGGTTCACACCTGAGCGCTTTACAGCGCGTTCCTACACGCTGTAAAACGCTCAACAGGCAAAAACCAATGTTTCCCTATGGGCATGGTTCTCACCTGAGGGTTTTACAGCGCGACGCCCTACGCCCCACGCCCCAAGAAGTACAGGAGCTTCTTTGGGGTGTATTGTCGCGCGTTTCTGCCCATAGATTCATTGG